>NC_091981.1:8517661-8730161 GCF_044704955.1 Pristiophorus japonicus
GGGAAGGTCAGCGTACGGGTCCGCGTATCCCAGGAGGGTACGTGCTTCGTACGGATCACTGGGATCACGTGGACTGGTCCGACCTATCAGAGTAGGGGGATGCCCATTCATACTTACGTGAGTTCCAAATGTACGGCGCTGCGATAGCTATGAATGGGAATACCCCCCAACACAAACATTGAAAATGAATTTTAAGACCACATTACATATTTAAAATGAATTACAATGCAATTTAATTCAATATTTTATACAAAAATTTACTTTGTTGAATTTTTTTTTACAATATATTTTAACAAGGCTAAAAGGAAACTTACCATAAGGACAGGGTTTTTAGTCGATGAATGAGTGATAACATTTTATATTTCTATTTTTTTTAAAACTCTTACGCTGGTAAAAGCAGGCCTTATGACCAGGCGCAAGAGCTTGAAGGACATTTGCTGGGAGGAGTTGGGCAAATGGCCCCAACTCTCCGCTCGAGGAGGCCCTTCTCCTTTGCATGAGATCGCAAGTTCCGAGTTTAGGCGCATGCTCTTCCCATACCTAAACCCAGAACCTGCGGGGACCCCACAGGCGCCTGCGCACTTCCTACACAACCGTGGGGAGCGTGATTTCAGACACATTATTTTTCTTGGCATCCCTTGGCAACCACATATGCAACTGTGGTGATGTTATTTTCAAGACATTTAGTCAATTTTGGAACATGAATGATATTAAGCTGGGTGGCGGATATTAAGGAGGATGCTAAGAGGCTGCAGGGTGACTTGGACAGGTTAGGTGAGTGGGCAAATGCATGGCAGATGCAGTATAATGTAGATAAATGTAAGGTTATCCGCTTTGGTGGCAAAAACAGGAAGGCAGAATATTATCTGAATGGTGACAGATTAGGAAAAGGGGAAGTGCATGAGACCTGGGCGTCATGGTACATCTGTCATTGAAAGTTGGCATGCAGGTTCAGCAGGCGGTGAAGAAGGCAAATGGTATGTTGGCCTTCATAGCGAGAGGATTTGAGTATAGGAGCAGGGAGGTCTTACTGCAGTTGTACAGGGCCTTGGTGAGGCCACATCTTGAATATTGTGTTCAGTTTTGGTCTCCTAATCTGAGGAAGGACATTCTTGCTATTGAGGGAGTGCATCGAAGGTTCACCAGACTGATTCCCGGGATGGCAGAATTGACATATGAAGAAAGACTGGATAGACTAGGCTTGTATTCACTGGAATTTAGAAGAATGAGAGGGGATCTCATAGAAACATATAAAATTCTGATGGGATTGGACAGGTTAGATGCTGGAAGAATGTTCCCAATGTTGGGGAAGTCCAGAACCAGGGGTCACAGTCTAAGGATAAGGGGTAAGCCATCTAGGACCGAGATGAGGAGAAACTTCTTCACTCAGAGAATTTTGAACCTGTGGAATTCTCTACCACAGAAAGTTGTTGAGGCCAGTTTGTTAGATATATTCAAAAGGGAGTTAGATGTGGCCCTTATGGCTAAAGGGATCAAGGGGTATGGAGAGAAAGCAGGAATGGGGTACTGAAGTTGCATGTTCAGCCATGACCATATTGAATGGTGGTGCAGGCTCGAAGGGCCGAATGGCTTACTCCTGCACCTATTTTCTATGTTTCTATTAGACGATTATGTGCTTATAACCCAAGGGAACAGCTTTATAACAATTTCACAGACAAACGATGCATCTTTAAAAGTAGACTATTTTGCCCAAGTTATAGAATTTACCATATTTGACAATGAAACCCACAGCCATCACTTTCTACAGAACATTGTGTACCGCTGCTGTTCATTCAGCAATCTGTCAAGTGCCAGCAAGTTAAAAATAATTTCAGAGAGAAACTGTTTACGATTTCAGAACGACTTTCATTACTATTAAAGGCGTGGAATGGAAACTCCTTACTAGTACTTCACTCTGAGTCCGTAATAAGTGAAGTTTTTATAGGAAGCCGGTTATTGATGTAACTGCAACTTGACCGAGCTCCCATAGAGATTAAACATGATGGTAAACTGTGGAGTTCTTCACTTGGACATGATTTGACAGTGGCTCAGTGGGTGGCACTCTCGCCTCTGAGTCATGAAGGTTGTGGGGTCGTCCCACTCCAGGGACTTGAGCGCAAAGATCTAAGCTGACACTCCCAGTGCAGATGAAATGCTTAGAACACGGCCTTGTCATAAGAAATAACCTGTTCCATCAGAAGGACAAATATAAAGTTTCATGCCAACACCCTCGCTCCAAGCACTGGCATCTGCTCGACTACGTCATCGTCTGAGGGACCGCCAAGACGTGCGCATCACCCGCGCCATGACAGGAGCCGACTGCTGGATGGACCACCGCCTAATTCGCTCTGTCATCACCACCAGCGTTGCCCCAAAACAGCGATGGCAACAGAAACAATGCCGCAGGAAAATCAACGCCGGTGCACTCAAAGACCTTGTTAAGAAAGCCCTGTTCAGCCAACGCCTCGCTACCAACCTGACGACTCCCAGTGACCCAGAGACGCAGAGTGTCCACAGTGCCTGGTCTGCCCTCAAGTCTTCCATAATCAGCACCTGTGAAGAGACGCTCGGTCACTCGACCAGGAAACACCAGGACTGGTTCGATGAGAATGACCAGGAGATCCAGGAGCTAATATGCCACAAGCGCAAGGCATTCTTGGACAGGAAACGCGACACAATACAAGGGCAAGAAAGCAGCTCTCCAGATGTCTGAAGGGCGAGGCCCAACAGAAACCGCATGACCTAAAGAACAGATGGTGGGTGGAGAAAGTGCAGGAGATCCAGCAACAAACCGACAACCACGACGTGCGAGGATTCTTCATCGCAATCAAGATGACCTATGGCCCAAGCACCCAAAGTCCTATCCCACTATTGGCCAAGAATGGTGAGGTGCTCATCAAGGACAGAGAGGCAGTCAGTGCCCGCAGCACTTCAAGGGTCTTCTCAACCGAGACTGTCTTCGACGTGAGTGTCCTCAACTCCATCCCGCAGCATGCGACCCGCCACCACCTCAGCACAACCTCAGCCCGGCATGAGGTTGAAAAGGCCATCCGACAACTGAAGAACAACAAGGCCTCGGGAGCAGATGGAATGCCAAAGCACTAAAGCATGGCGGAGAAGCACTACTGGCACGGATACATGACCTCATCTCACTTATCTAGAAGGAGGAGATCATGCTAGGAGATCTCAGAGACGCTGTAATCATGACCATCTTCAAGAAAGGTGACAAGTCCGACTGAGGTAACTACAGAGGAATCTCCCAGCTGTCGACCACCGGGAAAGTCATCGCAAGAATCCTCCTCAATCGCCTTCTTTCTGTGGCTGAAGAACTCCTCCCAGAGTCGCAATGCGGATTCTGCCCACTAAGGGGCACAATGGACATAATCTTCACCACGCGGTAGATACAAGAGAAATGTAGGGAACAGCACTAACTCCTGTACATGGCAACCTTCGACCTCACAAAAGCCTTCGACACTGTCAACCGTGAGGGATTAAGGAGCGACCTTCTCAGATTTGGCTGACCTCAAAAGTTTGTCACCATTCTCTGCCTACTCCACGATGACATGTAAGCTGTGATCCTGACCAATGGATCCACCACAGACCTATTCCACATTCGGGCCGAGGTCAAGCAGGGCTGTGTCATCGCACCAACGCTTTTCTCAATCTTCCTCGCTGCAATGCTCCATCTCACCCTCTACAAGCTCCCCGCTGGAATGGAGCTAAATTACAGGACAAGCGGGAATCTGTTCAACCTCCGCCCCTTCCAGGCCAGATCCAAGGTTGTCCCATCCTCCGTTATCGAACTACAGTATGTAGACAATGCTCGCGTCTGAGCTCACTCGGAGGCCAAACTCCAAGCCATCATCAACACCTTCACCGAGGCGTACGAGAGCATGGACCTTACACTAAACATCCGTAAGACAAAGATCCTCTACCAACCTGCCCTCGCTACACAGCACTGTCCCCCGATTATCAAAATCCATAACGAAGCCTTGGACAACGTAGGCCATTTTCCATACCTCGGGAGCCTACTGTTAACAAGGGCAGACATTAACGACGAGGACCAACACCGCCTCCAGTGCGCCAGTGCAGCCTTCGGTCGCCTGAGGAAGAGAGTGTTTGAAGACCAGGACTTCAAACCTGGCACCAAGCTCATGGTCTACAGAGTAGTGGTGATACCCGCACTCATATATGCTTCAGAGACATGGACTATGTACAGCAGGCATCTCAAAACACTGGAGAATTACCACCAGCGCTGCCTGCGCAAGATCCTGCAAATCCATTGGCAGGAGAGACGCACCAAGGCCAGTGTTCTCGCTCAGGCCAATAGCCCCAGCATCGAAGCACTGACCACACTCGATCAGTTCCGCTGGACAGGCCACATCGTCTGCATGCCTGACACGAAACTCTCAAACTAAGCGCTCTACTTGGAGCTCCGACACGGCAAGCGAGTGCAGGTGGACAGAGGAAACGATTGAAGGACAGCCTCAAAGCCTCCTTAAAAAAATGTAACATCCCCACCGACTCCTGAGAATCCCCAGCCCAAGACCGTCCAAAGTGGAGGAAAAGCATCCAGGAAGGTGCTGAACACCTCGAGTCTCTCCGCCGAGAGCAAGCTGAAGCCAAGTGTCGACAGCGGAAGGAGCGTGCGGCAACCCAACCTCCGTTCCTTCAACCACCGTTTGCCCCACCTGTGACAGCGACTGGAGGTCCCGCATCGGATTCTTCAGTCACCTGAGAACTCATTTCGAGTGTGGAAGCAAGTCATCCTCGACTCCGATGGACTGCCTATGATGATGATGACCGAGGGAGTTCCGCAGTGTCGGGTGAGACGTTAAACCGAGGCCCCGTCTGCTCGCTCAGGTGGATGTAAAAGATCCCATGGCACTATTTTGAAGAAGAGCCTGGGCGTTCTCTCATTTATCCCTCAACCAACATGACCAAAGCAGATGATCTGGGTCATTATCACATTGCTGTGTGTGGGAGCTTGCTGTGCGCAAATTGGCTGCCGCGTTTCCCACATTACAACAGTGACCACACTCCAAAAAGTACTTCATTGGCTGTAAAGCGCTTTGGGACGTCCGGTGGTCGTGAAAGGTGCTATCTAAATGCAAGTCTTTCTTTCGTTCATGATTGGGTGAAAAAATGTCTTCCTGATCAAGACCAACTGAAAATGGAGAAAATGTGAAAAGAAAGTGATTTGAAAAAATGATTTTGCGAGTAAGTGCCTTTGATGACCTGTGTGATGCTGGGACATGAATGCTAATGCATCGGCCAGCTGTGGATCCATATAGATTTGGACGTTAGATCAAATTTCCATCTCATTGTTTATAAAGCAGTGTGACAGTCTTGCAGACTACAGCCAAATACAACAGTAAGGAAGCTCGGCTGGGCGAGGACATTATCTTTTCACCACCGGGAGATACGTGTTTGAACGCAGACTCGATTGGTGGGACAAATATCTTCCCTCTGTCTCCCCGCTTTAAGAATCTCAATGAACATGAACTTGGGTAGGCTTGAGCCAATCGTCGGGAAATATGGACACGAAAATGTCAGCAATTGGCGCAGTGGGTAGCTCCCTCACCTCGGAGTCAGTAGGTTGTGGGTTCAAATTCCACTCCAGGGGGCTGAAATTCAGCAGCTCATTGCCCCCCCGGTCGACTGCCACCTGCTGTCGTAGACACTCCTCCTACAGATCCGTCCAGTGCCACTTTCGGGGTGGGCTGGAGCGGCGGGGGGGGGGGAGGGGAGATCCACCGGGAAGCTCCCACTGACGTCAGCGGACGGCCGAGTGGTGCAACTGAGCTCCCGCCCGCCGAGCTCCCGGATTCCTGCGGGCGGGAGTCGGCGGGACTTGGTGGCAGAACGGGGGCAGACCGCTGGCTGGAGGCTGGTCTGTCACCGACGGTAAGTCTGAAAATCCTGAAAAAAAGGTAAGTGAACATTTAAAAAAGACATTTCAACAGCGACTTACCTGCATGGGGACCCCTGAAGGTCTTCTGATAGTTTTTGTATTTTTTTGGTGATTTTTATTTTCAGCTCTTCGACCCTCCGTGGGGCCCGACTCCATCCTCGGCGGCACTTGGGCGACAAGCGCCTCTGCCGCCGAGAATGAGACCTCCCGCCCCGCTGACGCCCAGATTGGCGCCGTACGTCGTCCATTTGCCGCCCGCCAACCTTCGAGGGACCTCGGCCGTGAATACCCCGCCCAAAGTACCGTCCGGCACCTCGGCGGCCATCGGCGGCACTTTGGGCGGCACTTGGGCGGGCGGGGGCCTTGCTGAAAATTGGCCCCCAGGAACTTGGCCAAAAATCGCACCGCACTGTCGGAGGGGCAGTACTGAGGGAGTGCCGCACTGTCGGAGGGGCAGTGCTGAGGGAGTGCCGCACTGTCGGAGGGGCAGTGCTGAGGGAGCACTGCACTGTCGGAGGTGCCGTCTTTTGGATGAGACGTTAAACCGAGGCCCCGTCTGCTCTCTCAGGTGGGTGTAAAAGATCCCACAGCTCTATTTCGAAGAAGAGCAGGGGGAGTTCTCCCCGATGTCCTGGGGCCAATATTTATCCCTCAACCAACATAACAAAAACAGATTATCTGGTCATTATTATTATTGTCTGAATGGTGACTATTAGGAAAAGGGGAGGTGTAATGAGACCTGGGTGTCATGGTACATCAGTCATTAAAGGTAGGCATGCAGGTACAGCAGGAAGTGAAGAAGGCAAATGGCATGCTGGCCTTCATAGCGAGAGGATTTGAGTATAGGAGTAGGGAGGTATTACTGCAGTTGTACAGGTCCTTGGTGAGACCACACCTTGAGTATTGTGTTCAGTTTTGGTCTCCTAATCTGAGGAAGGACGTTCTTGCTATTGAGGGAGTGCAGCGAAGGTTCACCAGACTGATTCCCGGGGTGGCAGGACTGACATATGAAGAAAGACTGGATCGACTAGACTTATATTCACTGGAATTTAGAAGAATGAGAGGGGATCTCATCGAAACATACACAATTCTGACGGGATTGGACAGGTTAGATGCAGGAAGAATGTTCCCGATGTTGGAGAAGTCCAGAACCGGGGGTCACAGTCCAAGGATAATGGGTAAGCTATTTAGGACTTGAGATGAGGAGAAACTTCTTCACTCAGAGAATTGTGAACCTGTGGAATTCTCTACCACAGAAAGTTGTTGAGGCCAGTTCGTTAGATATATTCAAAGGGGGGTTAGATGTGGCCCTTATAGCTAAAGGGATCAAGGGGTATGGAGAGAGAGCAGGAATGGGGTAGTGAAGTTGTATGATCAGCCATGATCTTATTGAATGGCGGTGCAGGCTCGAAGGGCCGAATGGCCTACTCCTGCACCTATTTTCTATGTTTCTCTGTTTATCACATTGCTGTTTGTTGGAGCAAATTGGCTGCTGCGTTTCCCACATTACAACAGTGACTACACTTCAAAAAGTACTTCATTGGCTGTAAATTGCTTTGAGAAGATGCTTGCATGTGACCAATTGTAAGAAAGAAACCCTATTCTTATCACCATAACATGAGCACAAAGAAACACAGCTGACCGAGAAACTTGGAACAAATTTTTTTGTAGGAATTTCAATGAAGAATGATTTTTTTTCCAGCGGAATTAAAGTTGAAAAATAGCTCATGCAAAAAAAAACCCCGTGGTTCATAAACCAACATTCTTCGCTGAAGAAATATCACATTATGTAGTGTATTTATGAGCTCATTCATCTTAGCTGTCACAGTAACAGGCTGCCAACTGTATTTTTTGTCTCTCTTACTACAGGCTTCGTAAGTGCATCAGCAGTATAGCATTTCTAGTTTGCATTGCCTCACCTATTTTGAATGGGGATTTATGGAGGCAATTATTCCGTTTTTTTTATCAGTTATCACAATATTTGTCACACAGCCAGCCGAGAACTAAGTCAAGTCAGATGCCAGCAGAAGTTGTTTCTGCTGCGTGCCCCACACCTCCCTCCCCTTATCTCTTGGTGGCAGGTGAACGTGTGACAGAAATCACACCAGACCCCCAACTTGAGCCAGAAATACCATCATGAAATATGCATCGGGTCATCTCCTCGAATTAACGGAGCGCATTCAAAGGCGCTCCGTAAGAGAAGGCCATTACAGTCAGCGTTAAGAAGGTCGCCAATCAGGCTGTCGCTGTTGCGTTTGGACATGTTTACTGCTAATCCTACCCCTTACTGGAGCAACATGAAAAAAGCCACTGCGATGTTTAATTAACATCTGTACTCCGTGACACAAAGCCGGTGATCAAAGAAAAGGCAACGCAGAGCGAGAGCCCAGGAAGGGACAAGCCGTTAGCCTCTGTAATTACTGCAGCTCACAGCGGCCTTCTCTCTCATCTCATTAACATCACAGTGGGCTATGGCACTCCACCGGATGCTTGCTTGCTGCTACAGCACTAGACTGGGCTGCGTTTCAAACCCATCGCCAAGCCAGTCCGCTTGCTTATAACCTCCATAACGAAAACAAGGAGTCTCTGTGCTGCCTTAACCCCTCAAGGACATTCGAGAGACCTTGGCTGCTTTTCCACGGTGCAGATCACTGCAGGTGCACAGTTCTCCAGTGTCGTTGGCTGTGCTCTTAAGTGCGGCAAGACTATAAGGCAACCGGTGGCATCATCGACCCCACCAAAAAAACGTGCATCGGTAAACTTGGCAGCTCGCTCCAGCAAACTAAATATAGCGGAGGCAGTCTCTCTTGCTTCTACTCTGCGCTCTCTGAGTTATACAGGCTCAGACCGCCATTCCTGCAGAGACTGGCATTCAATGCACGCTGGAAAGTGGAGTTGAGGCAGAAGATTGGATGGCAGAGCAATCTCGAGTGGGCTTATGGCCGACCCCTGCTCCTATTTACAGAGAACATAAGAACATAAGAAATAGGAGCAGGAGTAGGCCATACGGCCCCTCGAGCCTGCTCCGCCATTCAATAAGATCATGGCTGATCTGATCATGGACTCAGCTCCACTTCCCCGCCAGCTCCCCATAACCCCTTATCTCATAATTGGTTAAGAAACTGTCTATTTCTGTCTTAAATTTATTCAACGTCCCAGCTTCCCCAGCTCTCTGAGGCAGCGAATTCCACAGATTTACAACTCTCTGAGAGAAGAAATGTCTCCTCATCTCAGTTTTAAATGGGCGGCCCCTTATTCTAAGATTATGCTCCCGAGTTCTAGTCTCCCCTATCAGTGGAAACATCCTCTCTGCATTCACATTGTCAAGCCCCCTCATAATCTTACATGTTTCAATAAGATCACCTCTCATTCTTCTGAACTCCAATAAGTAGAGGCCCAAACAACTCAACCGTTCCTCATAAGTCAACCCCCTCATCTCCGGAATCAACCTAGTGAACCTTCTTTGAACTACCTCCAAAGCATGTATATCCTTTCGTAAATATGGAATCCAAAACTGCACGCAGTATTCCAGGTGTGGCCTCACCCATACCTTGTTTAACTGCATTGCTGTAGCAAGACTTCTCTGCTGTTATACTCCATCCCCTTTGCAATAAAGGCCAAGATTCCATTTGCCTTCCTGATCACTTGCTGCATCTGCATACTACCTTTTGTATTTCTTGCACGAGTTCTTGTATGCTTAGCGTGTCAGCCATGGCTCATAGAAACATAGAAACATAGAAAATAGGTGCAGGAGTAGGCCATTCGGTCCTTCGAGCCTGCACCACCATTCAATGAGTTCATGGCTGAACATGCAACTTCAGTACCCCATTCCTGCTTTCTCGCCATAACCCTTGATCCCCCTAGTAGTAAGGACTACATCTAACTCCTTTTTAAATATCTTTAGTGAATTGGCCTCAACAACTTTCTGTGGTAGAGAATTCCACAGGTTCACCACTCTCTGGGAGAAGAAGTTTCTCCTCATCTCGGTCCTAAATGGCTTACCCCTTATCCTTAGACTGTGACCCCTGGTTCTGGACTTCCCCAACATTGGGAACATTCTTCCTGCATCTAACCTGTCTAAACCCGTCAGAATTTTAAACGTTTCTATGAGATCCATTCTCATTCTTCTGAACTCCAGTGAATATAAGCCCAGTTGATCCAGCCTTTCTTGATATGTCAGTCCCGCCATCCTGGGAATCAGTCTGGTGAACCTTCGCTGCACTCCCTCAATAGCAAGAATGTCCTTCCTCACGTTAGGGGACCAAAACTGTACACAATACTCCAGGTGTGGCCTCACCAAGGTCCTGTACAACTGTAGTAACACCTCCCTGCCCCTGTACTCAAATCCCCGCGCTATGAAGGCCAACATGCCATTTGCTTTCTTAACCGCCTGCTGTACCTGCATGCTAACCTTCAATGACTGATGTACCATGACACCCAGGTCTCGTTGTACCTCCCCTTTTCCTAATCTGCCACCATTCAGATAATAGTCTGTCTCTCTGTTTTTACCACCAAAGTGGATAACCTCACATTTATCCACATTGTACTTCATCTGCCATGCATTTGCCCACTCACCTAACCTATCCAAGTCACTCTGCAGCCTCATAGCATCCTCCTCGCAGCTCACACTGCCACCCAACTTAGTGTCATCCGCAAATTTGGAGATACTACATTTAATCCCCTCGTCTAAATCATTAATGTACAGTGTAAACAGCTGGGGCCCCAGCACAGAACCTTGCGGTACCCCACTAGTCACTGCCTGCCATTCTAAAAAGTACCCATTTACTCCTACTCTTTGCTTCCTGTCTGCCAACCAGTTCTCAATCCATGTTAGCACACTGCCCCCAATCCCATGTGCTTTAACTTTGCACATTAATCTCTTGTGTGGGACCTTGTCGAAAGCCTTCTGAAAGTCCAAATACACCACATCAACTGGTTCTCTACTGGAAACATCCTCAAAAAATTCCAGAAGATGTGTCAAGCATGATTTCCCTTTTACAAATCCATGCTGACTTGGACCTATCATGTCACCTCTTTCCAAATGCGCTGCTATGACATCCTTAATAATTGATTCCATCATTTTACCCACTACCGATGTCAGGCTAACCGGTCTATAATTCCCTGTTTTCTCTCTCCCTCCTTTTTTAAAAAGTGGGGTTACATTGGCTACCCTCCACTCCATAGGAACTGATCCAGAGTCTTCTATGGAATGTTGGAAAATGACTGTCAATGCATCCGCTATTTCCAAGGCCACCTCCTTAAGTACTCTGGGATGCAGTCCATCAGGCCCTGGGGATTTATCGGCCTTCAATCGCATCAATTTCCCCAACACAATTTCCTGACTAATAAGGATTTCCCTCAGTTCCTCCTTCTTACTAGACCCTCTGACACCTTTTATATCCGGAAGGTTGTTTGTGTCCTCCTTAGTGAATACCGAACCAATTGGTCTGCCATTTCTTTGTTCCCCGTTATGACTTCCCCTGATTCTGACTGCAGGGGACCTATGTTTGTCTTTACTAACCTTTTTCTCTTTACATACCTATCGAAGCTTTTGCAGTCCGTCTTAATGTTCCCTGCAAGTTTCCTCTCGTACTCTATTTTCCCTGCCCTAATCAAACCCTTTGTTCTCCTCTGCTGAGTTCTAAATTTCTCCCAGTTCCTGGGTTCGCTGCTATATCTGGCCAATTTGTATGCCACTTCCTTGACTTTAATACTATCCCTGATTTCCCTTGATAGCCACTGTTGAGCCACCTTCCCTTTTTTATTTTTACGCCAGACAGGGATGTACAATTGTTGTAGTTTATCCATGCGGTCTCTAAATGTCTGCCATTGCCCATCCACTGTCAACCCCTGAAGTATCATTCGCCAATCTATCCGAGCCAATTCACGCCTCATACCTTCAAAGTTACCCATCTTTAAGATCTGGACCATGGTCTCTGAATTAACTGTTTCATTCTCCATCCTAATGTAGAATTCCACCATATTATGGTCACTCTTCCCCAAGGGGCCTCGCACAATGAGATTGCTAATTAAACCTCTCTCATTACACAACACCCAGTCTAAGATGGCCTCCCCCCTAGTTGGTTCCTCGACATATTGGTCTAGAAAACCATCTCTTATGCACTCCAGGAAATCCTCCTCCACCACATTGCTTCCAGTTTGGTTAGCCCAATCTATATGCATATTAAAGTCACCCATGATAACTGCTGCACCTTTATTGCATGCACCCCTAATTTCCTGTTTGATGCCCTCCCCAACATCACTACTACTGTTTGGAGGTCTGTACACAACTCCCACTAATGTTTTTTGCCCTTTGGTGTTCTGCAGCTCTACCCATGTAGATTCCACATCATCCAAGCTAATGTCCTTCCTAACTATTGCATTAATCTCCTCTTTAACCAGCAATGCTACCCCACCTCCCTTTCCTTTTATTCTATCCTTCTTGGTACCACGCTCGTCTCTGGGTCACAAGGTTATGGGTTCACTGTCCCACTCCAGAGACTTGAGCACACAAATCTAGTTTGACACTGCGGTGCTGAGGGAGCGCCGTGCTATCGGTTGGAGATGTCTTTCAGGAGAGACTTTAATGGATGTAAAAGATCCCATGGCACTATTTCGAAGAAGAGCAGGGGAGTTATCCCCAGTGTCCTGGCCAATATTTATCCTTCACTCAACATTACTAAAACAGATTATCTGGCCATTATCACATTGTTGTTTGTTGGAGCTTGCTGTGGCAGCTGCATTTCCTACATTTACAATCTATATTAATGACTTGGATGAACGGACTGAGTGTAATGTAGCCAAGTTTGCTGATGATACAAAGATGGGTGGGAAAGCAAATTGTGAGGAGGACACAAAAAATCTGCAAAGGGATATAGACAGGCTATGTGAGTGGGAAAACATTTGGCAGATGGAGCATGATGGGGGAAACTGTGAGGTTATCCACTTTGACAGAAAGAATAGAAAAGGAAATTATAATTTTAATGTCGAAAAATTGCTAAGTGCTGCAGTAAAGAGAGATCTGGGGGTCCTTGTGCACAAAACACAAAAGGTTAGCATGCAGGTACAGCAAGTAATCAGGAAGACAAATGGAATAATTGCCTTTATTGCAAGGCGGATAGAGTATAAAAGCAGAGAATTCCTGCTACAACTGTACAGGGTATTGGTGAGGCTACACCTGGAGTACTGCGTACAGTTTTGGTCTCCGTATTTAAGGGAGGATATACTTGCATTGGAGGCTGTTCAGAGAAGGTTCACGAGGTTGATTCCGGAGATGAGGGGGTTGACTTATCAGGATAGATTGAGTAGGTTGGGCCGAGACAGATTGGAGATCAGAAGAATGAGAGGTGATCTTATCGAAACATAAAAGATGGGGCTCGACAAGATGGATGCAGAGAGGATGTTTCCCCTCGTATTGGAAACTAAAACTAGGGGGCATAGTTTCAGAATAAGGGGTCGCCCATTAAAACTGAGATGAGGAGAAATTTCTTCTCTCAGGGGGTTGTAAATCCGTGGAATTCTCTGCCCCAGAGAGCTGTGGACGCTGGGACATTGAATATATTTAAGGCGGAGATAGACAGATTTTTGAGCGATAAGGAAGTAAAGGATTATGGGGAGCGGGCGGGGAAGTGGAGCTGAGTCCATGATCAGATCAGCCATGATCTTATTGAATGGCGGAGCAGGCACGAGGGCCAAATGGCCGACTCCTGCTCCTATTTCTTATGTTCTTATGACAACAAGGACTGCACTTTATTGGCTGTAAAGCACTTTGGGACATCCTGAGATTATGAAAGGCACTATATAAAGGAAAGTGTTTATTACGTTAAACTTAAATGCTGGAGCGTAATCCCAAAGTCACTCTACTGGTGGCTGCAAATATAAAACTGAGTGGAGATTAAAACATCTATCATGACCTCCCGAGATTTCCTCAAAACTGGGAACTGACTGAAATAATTTCCAGTAATGATGGCAAGTTAGATTTTCAGTTATTCAACAAAAAATAAAAATGGCAATCTCATTAAATAGCAGCCTGAATGCTCGCTACTCTCAAGCTGGGCTAATCGCTGAAAATTCCTGGAGATGGATCTAATTAAGCATTCCAGCGAGCTCCTGGCCTATATTGAGCCTACTGCTGAGAGCTTGACAAAGGAGTAGCGGTGGGACATTGTGTGAGGGAGCGTTACAGGGAAAGTTAAAAGGATGCGGCTATTTAAAGTGGCTGCTTGCGGCAGAATCTCTGCAGTAGTCTTTACAAAGGCTGTAAATATTTCAACTTGCATTGCATAAAATAACTGCCTGGCCAAGTAAATGTGGGGATGGGAAAGAGTGGGTGATGGGATGGGATAGCACGTGGAAGCTATGCTTGTTGACTGCTAAGCGGAGGTATTGCTGGTTGAGTGTGGTCAGTGCTTCGATGCTGGGAATGTTGGCCTGATCGAGAACACTGACGTTGGTGCGTCTGTCCTCCCAGTGGATTTGCAGAATCCTGCGGAGATATCGTTGGTGGTATTTCTGCAGCCCATCCTTTGGCTCGTTTGCCGTGAAGGAGTTCCGAGTAGAGCGCTTGCTTTGGGAGTCTCGTGTCTGGCAAGTGGACAATGTGGCCTGCCCAGCGGAGCTGATCAAGTGTGGTCAGTGCTTCAATGCTGGGGATGTTGGCCTGGTCGAGGACGCTAACACGGACACCCTCACAGTCTCCCTGATAAAGTGCAACAACCCCACCGATACCTGGGAGTCCCTGGCCAAAGACCGCCCTAAGTGGAGGAAGTGCATCCGGGAGGGCGCTGAGCACCTCGAGTCTCATCGCCGAGAGCGTGCAGAAATCAAGCGCAGGCAGCGGAAGGAGCGTGCGGCAAACCAGTCCCACCCGCCCCTTCCCTCAACGACTATCTGTCCCACTTTTGACAGAGACTGTGGTTCTCTTATTGGACTGTTCACCCTCCTAAGGACTCATTTTAAGAGTGGAAACAAGCCTTCCTCGATTTCGAGGGACTGCCTATGATGATTGATGATGATGATGATATTTCTCCAGCGATTTGAGTTGTCCACGTCTCTGAGCCATACAGGAGGGTGGGTATCACTACAGCCCTGTAGACCATGAGTTGGTGCCACATTTGAGGGCCTGATCTTTGAACACTCTCTTCCTCAGGTGGCCAAAGGCTGCGCTGGCGCACTGGAGGCGGTGCTGAACCTCGTCGTAGAAGTCTGCCCTTGCTGATAATATGGAAAGTGGTCCAAACTGTCCAGGGTAGCACCGTGGCTTTTGATGACTAGGGGGGCAGTGCTGTGTAGCAGAGTCAGGTTGGTGGAGGACCTTTGTCTTATTCATGTTTAGTGTAAGGCCCATGCTTTCACACAGTCGACCAGTTCCATTGGGCGGGCCACATTGTCCGCATGCCCGACACAAGACTCCCCAAGCAAGCGCTCTACTCGGAACTCCAACACGGCAAGCGAGCCCAAGGTGGGCAGAAGAAACGTTTCAAGGACACCCTCAAAGCCTCCCCTGATAAAGTGCAACATCCCCACCGACACCTGGGAGTCCCTGACCAAAGACCACCCTAAGTGGAGGAAGAACATCTGGGAGGGTGCCGAGCACCTCGAGTCTCGTCGCCGAGAACACGCAAAAAAACAACCGAAGGCAGCGGAAGGAGCGTGCGGTAAACCAGACTCCCCGCCCACCCTTTCCTTCAACGAATGTTGTCCCACCTGTGACAGGGACTGTGGTTCTCGTATTGGACTGTTCACTCACCTGAGAACTCACTTTTAGAGTGGAAGCAAGTCTTCCTCGATTTTGAGGGACTGCCTATGATGATGAGATACAGCGAATGGCCAATATTTCATCATCATCATCGGCAGTCCCTCAGAATCGAGGAAGACTTGCTTCTACTCTTAAAATGAGTCCTTTGGTGGCTGAACAGTGCAATACGAGAACCACAGTCACTGTCACAAGTGGGACAGACAGTGGTTGAAGGAAAGGGTGGGTGGGATTGATTTGCCGCACGCTCCTTCCGCTGCCTGCGCTTGGTTTCTGCATGCTCTCGGCGACGAGACTCGAGGTGCTCAGCGCCCTCCAAGATGCTCTTCCTCCACTTAGTGCGGTCTTTGGCCAGGGACTCCCAGGTGTCAGTGGGGATGTTGCACTTTGTCAGGGAGAATTTGAGGATGTCCTTGAAACGTTTCCTCTGCCCACCTTTGGCTCGGTTGCCGTGAAGGAGTTCCGAGTTGAGCGCATGCTTTGGGAATCTTGTGACTGGCATGCGGACAATGTGACCATCCAGCGGAGCTGATCAAGTGTGGTCACTGCTTCAATGCTGGGGATGTTGGCCTGGTCGAGGACGCTAATGTTGGTGCATCTGCCCTCCCAGGGGATTTGTAGGATATTGTGGTGACTTCGTTGGTATTATTTCTCCAGCAACTTGAGGTGTCTACTGATGGTCTGTGTCTCTGAGCCATACAGGAGGGCGGGTATTACTACAGCCCTATAGACCATGAGCTTGATGGCATATTTGAGGGCCGGATCTGCGAACACTCTTTTCCTCAGGTGGCCGAAGGCTGTACTGCCGCACTGGAGGCGGTGTTGAATCTCGTCGTCACTGTCTGCTCTAGTTGATAAGAGGTATGGAAAATGGTCCACGTTGTCCAGGGACTGCGCTGTGGATCTTGATGACATGGCTGAGGCACTGAAGTATGGCGGAGAGGCACTGCTATCGCGGATATATGACCTCATCTCTCTCAACTGGAGGGAGGAGAGCATGCCGGGAGATCTCAGAGATGCAGTGATCGTGACCATCTTTAAAAAAGAGGACAAGTCCGACTGCGGCAACTACAGGGGAATCTCCCTGCTATCAGCCAGTGGGAAAGTTGCTGCTCGAGTCCTCCTCAACCGTCTTCTCCCTGTGGCCAAGGAGCTCCTCCGGAGTCGCAGTGTGGATTTCGTCCCCTACGGGTCACAACAGATATGATCTTTGCAGCGCGACAGCTGCAGGAAAAATGCAGGGAACAGCGCCAGTCCTTATACATGGCCTTCTTCGACCTTACAAAGGTCTTTGACACTGTCAACCGCGAGGGTCTATGGAGCGTCCTCCTCTGTTTCGGATGCCCCCAAAAGTTCGTCAACATCCTCCGCCTGCTCCACGACGGCCAATATTTATCCCTCAATTAACACCACTAAAAAACAGATTATCTGGCTTGCCACTTTCCAGCTCTTGGTCAGTGTGATATATTCTTACATTATCACCAACAAACACAAGGAACATCCACCAACAAAGATTTCAGCCAGCGAATCCAGAAATCATATCCTGGTCATCACTAACAAACGCACTCCTCACAAGATGGCTCCATACCAGAAACTGTCATCATGTGACTTTGCCACATGAGCCCTTTTATTGTATTTACATCAGTAGTTGCAGTACATCAGTAGTCCATTTGGTGGAGCAGTAGTCCACCAGGGGGAGCTCGATTACAATCTGTAGCCCTGCAGGTTACAGCACTTCAAGTGCACATCCAAGTACTTTTTAAATGTGGTGAGGGTTTCTGCCTCTACCATCCTTTCAGGCAGTGAGTTCCAGACCCCCACCACCCTCTGGGTGAAAAAGTTCTCCTCAAATCCCCTCTAATCCTTCTACCAATGACTTTAAATCTATGAATATTGTGTACAGTTTTGGTCTCCTAATCTGAGGAAAGACATTCTTGCGATTGAGGGAGTGTAGCGAAGGTTCACCAGACTGATTCCCGGGATGGCAGGACTGACATATGAAGAAAGACTGGATCGATTAGGCTTATATTCACTGCAATTTAGAAGAATGAGAGGTGATCTCATCGAAACATATACAATTCTGACAGGATTGGACAGGTTAGATGCAGGAAGAATGTTCCTGATGTTGGGGAAGTCCAGAACCAGGGGTCACAGTCAAAGGATAAGGGGTAAGCCATTTAGGACCGAGATGAGGAGAAACATCTTCACTCAGAGAATTGTGAACCTGTGGAATTCTCTACCACAGAAAGTTGTTGAGGCCAGTTCGTTAGATATATTCAAAAGGGAGTTAGATGTGGCCCTTATGGCTAAAGGGATCAAGGGGTATGGAGAGAAAGCAGGAATGGGTGACTGAGGGAATGATCAGCCATGATCATATTGAATGGCGGTGCAGGCTCGAAGGGCCGAATGGCCTACTCCTGCACCTATTTTTTATGTTTCTATGTTTCTATGCCTGCTGTGTCTATCCGTGCTGACCCGGAGCCCATTACTCAAGGACATTTCCATGCAGGAATGCCAAGGGCGGCAGATATGCCAACGTAACCATAATCCGGCATCTGCTGTTCTCCTTGGCACGCCTTCTTTTGTCTTATACCGCTTCATGATACACAGTTACTTGGGAATGTAAGTTGTGAGGAAGCTTCAAGGGGACATAGACAGGCTAAGTGAGTGGGCCAGAACATGGCAAATGGAATATAATGTGGAGAAATGTGAAGTTATCCCCTTTGGTAGGAAAAATAGAAAAGGTGAGAGATCGGGAAATGTTGGTGTTCAGAGGGACCTGAGTGTCCTTGTACACAAATCACTGAAAGTTAACACGCAGGTACAGCAAGCAATTAATAAAGCAAATGGTATGTTGGTCGCCAATACAAGAGTATTTTAGTGGAGGAAGAGCATCCGGGAGGGCGCTGAGCACCTCGAGTCTCGTCGCCGAGAGCATGCAGAAAACAAACGCAGGCAGCGGAAGGAGCATGCGGCAAACCAGTCCCACCCTCCCTTTCCTTCAACCACTGTCTGTCCCACCTGTGACAGAGACTGTAATTCCCGTATTGGACTGTACAGTCACCTGAGAACTCACTTTTAGAGTGGAAGCAAGTCTTCCTCGATTCCGAGGGACTGCCTATGATGATGATGATTTGAGTACAGGAGTAAAGAATTCTTATTGCAATTATATAGGGCCCTGGTGAGACCGCACCTGGAGTATTTTGTGCAGTTTTGGTCTCCTCACCTAAGGAAGGTTATACTTGCCACAGAGGGAGTGGAACTTGGGTTCAGCAGACTGATTCCTGGGATGGGGTTATTTTCCTCCGACGAGGGATTGAGTAGACTTGGCCTATATTCTGAAGAGTTTAGAAAAATGAGAGGTGACCTCATTGAAACATACACAATTTTTACAGGGCTTGACAGGGTAGATGCAGGGAGGATGTTTCCCCCGGGCTGGGGAGCTTAGATCCAGGGGTCACAGTCTCAGGATAAGGGGTTGGCCATTTAGGACTGAAATGAGGAAAAATGTCTTCACTCAGAGGGTGGTGAATCTTTGGAATACTTTACCCCAGAGGGCTTTGGAGGCTCAGTCGTGGAGTATATTCAAGATAGAGATCGATAGATTTTTGGATATTAAGGGAATCCAGGGATATGGGGATAGTGCAGGAAAGTGGAGTTGAGGTCGAAGATCAGCCATGATCTCATTAAATGGCGGAACAGGCTCAAGGGGCCGAATGGCCGACTCCTGCTCCTAATTCTTATGAATATTGACTGTAACAAAAGAGCCCCAGATAAAAGCATCTTTTGTAAACGCGAAAAGACCATTTAAAGCATTCATGGGATTAAATTGAACACAACAACCTAAACTCAATTTTTGGGCCGGCCTTAATTCAACGTAAATGTGTTGGATCGCATCACCATGAAACAAGATCGCGGTCTAGAAAGACAAAAAATATCACGTTAAGCCATGAGGATATGGTGACCCCGTTTTACTTCCACACAGCGCATTAGTGAATAGGCAAGATTTCTCCAAAGAGAATTGGACTGTCTCCTTATACCAAGTCATCGATTGCATTGTAAATTCTCCGGTTCACTGCTGAAAACCTTCAGCTTCTTTTATGTGTACGACGTATAATGTGATTTGAGTTACTGTACACACCGCCTACCTTTCTCTCAATAACTGCCTTTTGTTTATAACTCTGTCAGACAGCCCTGCTTCTGTATTGCAAAGAAACACTGCAACCTTTAAAGAAATAAAGTGCGTTAATCGCCAACAGTTGCAGAAGTATGCAAAAGGTTGGAAACGATTAGCTGGTTGAAAAGGAGTAAGTGGGTTTTCAAGAATCTTCTGTGCTACAAAGAGAATGTTAAAACATTTCTTGCTGTTTATTTTTAGATCATTTTTTTACTGAGAACGTTTTCCTTTTAGATTTTTGAATGTGTGTTTCCTTTTTATCAGATCTTTATAAACCCTAACTGGCCAGATCTAATTGCAACTGAGAGGTTGAGGACATAGACTGCTCCCTGGGCAGCACCCTTGCCTCGGAGTCAGAAGGTTGTGGGTTCAAGTCCCACTCCAGAGACTTGAGCACAAAAATCCAGACTGACACTCCCAGTGCAGTGCTGAGGGAGTGCCGCACTGTCGGAGGTGCCGTCTTTTGGATGAGATGTTAAACCGAGGCCCCGTCTGTTCTCAGTTGGACGTAAAAGATCCCATGGTACTATTTCGCAGAAGAGCAGGGGAATTATCCCTCAATCAACATCACTAAAAACAGATTATCTGGTCATTATCACGTTGGTGTTTGTGGGAGCTTGCTGTGTGAGTGAGTTTGTGCCTGTGTGTGTGTGTGTGTTTGCCTGTGTGTGTGTGTGTGTGTGTGTGTGTGTGCATGTGTGTGTGTGTGTGTGTGCATGTGCGTTTGACCGTGTGTGTGTTTGACTGTGTGTATGTGTTTGACTGTGTGTGCGATTGTGCGTGTGTGTTTTGCATGTGTGTGTGTGTGTTTTGACTGTGTGTGTGTGTGTGTGTGTGTGTTTTACCTGTGTGTGTATTTGACTGTGTGTGTGTGTGTATGTGTGTGTTTGACTCTGTGTGTGTGTGTGTTTTGACTGTATGTGTGTGTGTTTTGCCTGTGTGTGTGTTTGACTGTGTGTGTGTTTTGACTGTGTGTGTGTGTGTTTGACTGTGTACGTGTTTGACTCTGTGTGTGTGTGTTTTGACTGTGTATGTGGTTGACTGTGTGTGTGTGTGTGTGTTTGACTGTGTGCTTTTGCCTCTGTGTGTGTATGTGTATGTGTGTGTTTTGACTGTGTGTGTGTGTGTTTGACTGTGTGTGTGTGTGTGTGTTTGACTGTGTATGTGTTTCACTCTGTGTGTGTGTGTGTTTTGACTGTGTGTGTGTTTGACTGTGTGTGTGTGTGCATATGTGTGTGTTTTGACTGTGTGTGTGTTTGACTCTGTGTGTGTTTGACTCTGTGTGTGTGTGTGTTTGACTGTGTATGTGTTTGACTCTGTGTGTGTGTGTGTTTTGACTGTGTATGTGTTTGACTGTGTGTGTGTGTGTGTATGTGTGTGCTTTGACTGTGTGTGTGTGTTTGACTGTGTGTGTGTTTGACTCTGTGTGTGTTTGACTCTGTGTGTGTGTGTGTTTGACTGTGTATGTGTTTGACTCTGTGTGTGTGTGTGTTTTGACTGTGTATGTGTTTGACTGTGTGTTTGTGTGTGTTTGACTGTGTGCTTTTGCCTCTGTGTGTGTGTGTGTATGTGTGTGTGTGTGTGTTTGACTGTGTATGTGTTTGACTCTGTGTGTGTGTGTGTTTTGACTGTGTATGTGTTTGACTGTGTGTGTGTGTTTGACTGTGTGTGTGTGTGTGTGTTTGACTGTGTGCTTTTGCCTCTGTGTGTGTGTGTGTATGTGTGTGTGTGTGTGTGTGTTTGACTGTGTATGTGTTTGACTCTGTGTGTGTGTGTGTTTTGACTGTGTATGTGTTTGACTGTGTGTGTGTGTTTGACTGTGTGTGTGTTTGACTGTGTGTGTGTGTGTGTGTGTGTGTGTTTGACTGTGTGCTTTTGCCTCTATGTGTGTGCCAATGATAGAGACTGATAATGTTGCGATATTTGATTTACATGGATGAAGTGCAGTTTGATCATTAAAAAAATGAACAGTTCTATGAACTGTGGATCAAGGAAATATGCTGTAATACGGGAAGATTATGTTCGGAACATTGACATCATATTTGGTTGATTTCTATGTTCATTATTTCTAGCTAATTCATAAAAATATTTTTCGAAAAACATTCTCAATTCTGCGAGAAACTGGAAATCTGCCCATTATTCTTTTCAATGTCTGATAGATAGTGATCAGATAAATCTGCCCCCACTCCTTCCATATTATTAAAGGACATCAGTAGCCACGCTGCTCTGTACCAGGCACATTAATATTTAACTAAGTTCTGCCAACATCGAGTCTGATTAAGATGCTGCTTTCCTGCGGCTTGATGCCATGTCCTCTCGCGCCCACATTCTGATCTTTCCTCACTGCCTCATTATTACTATTTTGTTTCTTGCTTTGGCAGAGGAGCCTAACCTCCACTGACTCCTCCTTTCAATCACCCAACACCCAGCAGGCAGGGCGAGTTAATGGCCCTGAAATTCCCATGTCCCGCGTCCGTACCAAGTTCCTACGGACCCGGGAAGGCATCGGAAAAGCCGGTTTTCCGCGCTAAATGCGCATGCGCTGAAAACCGGCTTTTCCGATCTGTCAAGTTTCTGGCTTGACAGATCTCGCGCACATCGCGAGCGAGGACACTTTGCAGGGCAAGATTTCTGATATTTACCAATATCTTGCCCTGCAAATGTCCTTTAAAATCTTGCGCCTGAAAAAGCCGGCGTATAGCCGACTTTTGCAGGCGTAAGACTTTAGAAATACATAAAAACGTTAAAATTAAATTAAATAAACACATATGAAAACACATTTTATTGTTAAAAACCCTCCCAACAACGGTAAGTTTATTTTAAGGCATTCGTTAAAAAAAGTCGGGACAATATATATTTTTAAAAGAACTTTAATTTAAATGATTCTTAAATATGTTGTGTGTTTTTTCTATTTTTTATTGAATTTTTGAGTGTTGGGGGTGGTGTTTCTCATTCATAATAATGGGAACTCCAACTTACGGAGCTCCCATTATTTTGAATGAGAACCTACTTTACTTGGATTGGCTGTCCAGAGCCATGTGACTGCAGCTCCAGCCCTGCGCACGTCCCAACGCGCACGCGCTGCGCTGCGTAGGAGTGAAGGCCTCAGGCTCGGAAGTTCGATCGGGCGCAGCAGCATCAGGTAAGTGCGCAGTTTTTTTTTACCGTTTTTCTTTAGTTTGTCCGCGGGAACACCGACAATCGGAATTTCAGGCCCGTAACTTCTTCCCGGCGATGTGATAAGAAGTTCAACGTCTTAAGCTGCGTTCATTTGTTTTTTTCATCAACCGCCTTCACGGAGTCTGTTTCTGACTGAGTGACCGAGAAAAATACGTGGCTTGCATCTGCTTGGCAATCTCACGGTGCAAACAAATTTTTTTTTTGTTGCACCTATGAAAATGAGCCTGGGTAATTATGCAGCTCGCGCTGGAGATTTTGACAGCAGCGGGTAATGCCACGGAATTAATTTTGAATTAAGCAAAATAGCTCAGCATGGCGAAAGGTTCCCACTGTGCTTTCACACCTGCACCGGGATCGTCACAACCAACCCCCACAGCTGCAGACACTTGTGAGAGTTGGGCCTTGCAAATACCGTGTCGATCACCGTGACTACCCACGTAGCAGCTCAGTAAAGTGTCACAGAATTCAGAGACATTTACAACAACTTATATTTATATAGCACCTTTAACGCAGTCACAGGAGCGTGATGAGACAAGAACAATTTGACACCGCAGAAGGAGAAATTAGCCGAGCCGAATAAGGAGAAAGAGGTAGGTTTTAATGAGCAACTTGAAGGAGGAAAGCGAGGGAGAGAGGCGGAGACGTTTAGGGAGGGAGTTCCAGAGCTTGGGGCCCAGGCAACAGAAGGCACGGCCACCAATAGTTGAGCAATTACAATCAGGGATGCTCAAGAGGGCAGAATTAGAGGAGCACAGGCATGGGGGCACTGTTCAGCCACCTAAGAACTCATTTTAAGAGTGGAAGCAAGTCTTCCTCGATTCTGAGGGACTGCCTATGATGATGATGTGGGGCTGGAGGAGATTGCCGAGATAGGGAGGGGCGAGGGCCATGGAGGGATTTGAAAACAAGGATAAGAATTTTGAAATCGCGGCGTTGCTTAACTGGAAGCCAATGTAGGTCAACGAGCACAGGGGGTGATGGGTGAGTGGGACTTGGTGCGAGTTAAGACACAGGCAGCCGAGTTTTGGATCACAGAAGGAGGCCTTCCGGCCCATCGTGTCTGCACCGGACAATGAGCTACCCAGCCTAATCCAACTTTCCAGCTCTCGGTCCGTAGCCCTGTAGGTTACAGCACTTCAAGTGCACATCCAAGTACTTTTTAAAAGTGATGAGGGTTTCTGCCTCTACCACCCTTTCAGGCAGTGAGTTCCAGACCCCCTCCATTCTCCCTCTAAAACTCCTACCAATTACTTTAAATCTATGCCCCCTGGTTGTTGACCTCTCTGCTAAGGGAAATAGGTCCTTCCTATCCTAAAATTCTCCAGTCCCGGCAACATCCTTGTAAATCTCTTCTGTACCCTCTCTAGTTTTCGCAATGTTCCCTTAGCGCTCTCGACGTCCCGCACAGCCAGCTCACCGGCTTTTCGACAGGAAAAAACGCGCATGCGTGATATTCTGAATGGGGACGCTCACCCACCCCCCCCCAAAAATCTCCCGTGAACATTGCTCCCCCAGACTCTAACCCGTATTTCACACAGTTCTTATCTGCTACCTCTGGGTGCTGCACATAGACATGTATTCCTATATGGTGATACATATGGCTCTGGTTAAATACAGAAACAATTATGTCGATGCAAAGACATGCACAAACAGAACCTTTGTTGCCCCAAGCTTCAACAATTTAACCATCAGTCCCGCATAACTGAATTTCAGGACGCCTATGTAACAAAACCTTATGAATGTCAAATCCCTCCATTAATACAACTTTTTAAAATTCATTCACGCTAGCATTTATTGCCTTTGAGAATGTGATGGTGGGCCACCATTTCAGAGGGCATTGCTATGAGTCTGGAGTCACATATGGGCCAGACTGGGTAAGGGCTGCAGATTTCCTTCCCTAAAGTACATGAGCAAACCAGATGGGTTTTACAACAATCCGGTAGTTTCATGGTTACCATACAAGATTTTTTTTCCAATTCCAGATTTATTGAATCAACTGAATTTAAATTCCCCAGCTGCCATGGTGGGATTTGAACTCATGTCTCTGGATCATTAGTCCAGGCCTCTGGGATTACTGGTCCAGTGATATAACCACTATGCTACCGTACCCAATCTAAACAACCAGGCCATAATGAACATACATTAGCCACATATTGGCCAAGTATAAAGACTGGATCTGCTCCACATGACTGGGGAGATTGTGGCCTTGGTAATCAATGGGGGAGATACGCAGGATTGGTGGTAGGCTTCTGGCAGGAAGACACAGTCCTTTTGACAGGGGTGGCACCAAGTGAAGATAGGATGTTTCCTTGCAAAAAGAGAAAGTACACTCTGAGATCAAAGTTACCCGAGCCTAGTCCTTTCATGTACACCGTCACCAGGTCAAGTTGTGGGTTCAAATTCCACTCCAGGGACTTTGAGTGCAAAAAATCCAGACTGTCACTGCAGTGCTGAGGGAGCACCGCACTGTCGGAGGTGCCATCTTTCAGATGAGACGTTAAACCGAGGCCCCATCTGCTCTCTCAGGTGGACGTAAAACATCCCACGGCAGTATTTTGAAGAAGAGCAGGGGAGTTATCTCCTGTGTCCTGGCCAATATTTATCACTCAATCATCATAACTAAAACAGATTATCGGGTCATTATCACATTGCTGTTTGTGGGAGTTTGCTGTGCGCAAGTTGGCTGCCGCATTTCCGATATTACAACAGTGACCACATTTCAAAAAGTACTTCATTGGCTGTAAAATGCTTTGAGACATCCGATGGTTGGGAAAGGAGCTATATAAATGCTAGTCTTTCTTTCTTTCCAAGGATAACTTTGTCAGACGCAGGTAACCTACTAATACACAATGGTGAATGATTTCATTAATTAAACAATGATATAGAAAAAGAGAGTGATACCAGTCAATATACCGGCAATAGGCGCATGGGAACACCACCACCTCCACGTTCCCCTCCAAGTCACACACCATCCTGACTTGGAAATATATCGGCCGTTCCTTCATCGTCGCTGGGTCACAATCCTGGAACTCCCTCCCTAACAGCACTGTGGGAGCACCTTCACCACACGGACTGCAGCGGTCCAAGAAGGCGGCTCACCCCCACCTTCTCAAGGAGCAATTAGGGATGGGCAATAAATGCCAGAATTGCCAGCGACGCCCACATCCCGTGAACGAATTACATAAGTAATTAAATAAATAAATGAGGTGACTGTATTGGTTATCAAAAAAATAGGTGTTCTTGTGCATATAAAGTCACACAATCTTAGTACTCGTATTAATAGGCCTTCTGATGTTCAGATTTAATTGTTTCCAGAATATTGATTCAAAAATAATTGGAAATATTTATAAAGAGAAAAATTGAACCAAGTTTAATCATGAAATCAATTTTGTTAGGAACAAATTAAATACGGCAGGTAAATAATAAAATCTTACAACTCTGTTCATGAAGTTGCAAACTTAAAGGAGCTGAAATGCATCTTTATCTGCGTCCTTCGTGATTCATCTCCCAGGGAAACTCATTCAACCATCAGTACATAAGAACATAAGAAATAGGAGCAGGGTTAGGCCATACGGCCCCTCGAGCCTGCTCCGCCATTCAATAAGATCACGGCTGATCTTCTACCTCAACTCCACTTTCCCGCCCGATCCCCAAATCCCTCAATTCCCCGAGAGTCCAAAAATCTATCGATCTCAGTCTTTAATATACTCAATGACTCAGCATCCACAGCCCTCTGGGGCAGAGAATCCCAAAGATTCACCACCCTCTGAGTGAAGAAATTCCTCCCCATCTCAGTCCTAAATGACTGACCCCTTATCCTGAGACTGTGACCCCTGGTTCTAGACTCTCCAGCCCGGGGGAAACATCCTCTCAGCATCTACCCTGTCAATCCCCCTCATGGTGCAGATAACTGAAGGTATACTCTACAGTGAGTCAGTCTGGAGCAAAGATGAAGGGCTCTGTGTAAACCGCAAAAGCTATTTTTTTGATAACAATCGCTAGTTACCTAATTTATCCTCTAGTGTTTGAAGTGTTGACAAGTAGCACTTTCTATCTCCATATCATGGCCTGGAATGGTTCCCGTGTGTATTGCAATATTTTTGTGATTTTTTTTTCAGGATTACATTCGAATTTTGCAATTCATCTTTTGTGAAGTGAGTAATTATGGTGCTTACTCAGTTTCCATCAAATATCTGACACTTACATATTAGTTAGTAGACTTTATTCTAATTAATAGTTGCATACTTGACTTTTGGTAACAGTTCTTCTTTCCCTTCCATACTATATTCTCGAGATAGAAACATAGAAACATAGAAAATAGGTGCAAGAGTAGGCCATTCGGTCCTTCGAGTCTGCACCGCCATTCAATAAGATCATGGCTGATCATTCAACCTCAGTACCCCTTCCCTGCTTTCTCTCCATACCCCTTGATCCCTTTGGCCGTAAGGGCCATATCTAACTCCCTTTTGAATATATCTAACGAACTGGCCTCAACAACTTGCTGCAGTAGAGAATTCCATAGGTAACCACTCTCTGAGTGAAGAAGTTTCTCCTCATCTCGGTCCTAAATGGCTTACCCCTTATTCTTAGACTGTGACCCCTGGTTCTGGACTTCCCCAGCAACGGGAACATTCTTCCTGCCTCTAACCTGTCCAATGCCGTCAGAATTTTATATGTTCCCATGAGATTCCCTCTCATTCTTCTAAACTCCAGTGGATACAAGCCCAGTTGATCCAATCTCTCCTCATATGTCAGTCCTGCCATCCCGGGAATCAGTCTGGTGAACCCTCATTGCGAGAGGGATGGAGTACAAAAGCAGGGAGGTCCTGCTGCAACTGTATAGGGTATTGGTAAGACCGCACCTAGAGTACTGCGTGCAGTTTTGGTCACCTTACTTAAGGAAGGATATACTGGCTTTGGAGGGGTTACAAAGAAGATTCACTAGGCTGATTCCGGAGATGAGGGGGCTACCTTATGATGATAGATTGAGTAGACTGGGTCTTTACTCGTTGGAGTTCAGAAGGATGAGGGGTGATCTTATAGAAACATTTAAAATAATGAAAGGGATAGACAAGATAGAGGCAGAGAGGTTGTTTCCACTGGTCGGGGAGACTAGAACTAAGGGGCACAGCCTCAAAATACGGGGGAGCCAATTTAAAACCGAGTTGAGAAGGAATTTCTTCTCCCAGAGGGTTGTGAATCTGTGGAATTCTCTGCCCAAGGAAGCAGTTGAGGCTAGCTCATTGAATGTATTCAAGTCACAGATCGATAGATTTTTAAGCAATAAGGGAATTAAGGGTTATGGGAAGCGGGCGGATAAGTGGAGCTGAGTCCACGGCCAGATCAGCCATGATCTTGTTGAATGGCGGAGCAGGCTCGAGGGGCTAGATGGCCTACTCCTATTCCTAATTCTTATGTTCTTATGTTCTTATGTAACCTTCGCTGTACTCCCTCAATAGCAAGAATGTCCTTCCTCAGATTCGGAGACCAAAACTGAACACAATATTCCAGTTGTGGCCTCATCATAGAAACATAGAAACATAGAAACATAGAAAATAGGTCCAGGAGTAGGCCATTCGGCCCTTCGAGCCTGCACCACCATTCAATAAGATCATGGCTGATCATTCCCTCAGTATCCCTTTCCTGCTTTCTCTCCATACCCCTTGATCCCTTTAGCCGTAAGGGCCATATCTAACTCCCTCTTGAATATATCCAATGAACTGGCATCAACAACTCTCTGCGGCAGGGAATTCCACAGGTTAACAACTCTCTGAGTGAAGAAGTTTCTCCTCATCTCAGTCCTAAATGGCCTACCCCTTATCCTCAGACTATGTCCCCTAGTTCTGGATTTCCCCAACATCGGGAACATTCTTCCCGCATCTAACCTGTCCAGTCCCATCAGAATCTTATACGTTTCTATGAGATCCCCTCTCATCCTTCTAAACTCCAATGAATAAAGGCCCAGTTGATCCAGTCTCTCCTCATATGACAGCCATCCCTGGAATCAGTTTGGTGAACCTTCGCTGCCATCCCTCAATAGCAAGAACATCCTTCCTCAGATTAGGAGACCAAAACTGTACATAATATTCCAGGTGAGGCCTCACTAAGGCCCTGTACAACTGCAGTAAGACCTCCCTGCTCCTATACTCAAATCCTCTAGCTATGAAGGCCAACATGCCATTTGCCTTCTTCACCACCTGCTGTACCTGCATGTCAATCTTCAATGACTGATGTACCATGACACCCAGGTCTCGTTGCACCTCCCCTTTTCCTAATCTGTCGCCATTCAGATAATATTCTGTCTTCCTGTTTTTGCCCCCAAAGTGGATAACCTCACATTTATCCACATTATACTGCATCTGCCATGCATTTGCCCACTCACCTAACCTGTCTAAGTCATCCTGCAGCCTCTTGGCGTCCCCCTCACAGCTCACACTGCCACCCAGCTTAGTGTCATCTGCAAACATGGAGATATTACATTCAATTCCTTCATCTAAATCATTGATGTATATTGTAAATAGCTGGGGTCCCAGCACTGAACCCTGCGGCACCCCACTGGTCACTGTCTGCCATTCTGAAAGGGACTCATTGATTCTGACTCTCTGCTTCCTGTCTGCCAACCAGTTTTCTATCCACCTCAATACATTACCCCCAATACCATGTGCTTTAATTTTGCATAATAATGTCTTGTGTGGGACCTTGTCAAAAGCCTTTTGAAAGTCCAAATATACCACATCCACTAGTTCTCCCTTGTCCACTCTACTAGGTACATCTTCAAAAAATTCCAGAAGATTCGTCAAGCATGATTTCCTTTTCATAAATCCATGCTGACTTGGACCGATCCTGTCACTGCTTTCCAAATGCGCTGCTATTTCATCTTTAATAACTGATTCCAACATTTTCCCCACCACCGATGTCAGGCTAAACGGTCTATAATTCCCTGTTTTCTCTCTCCCTCCTTTTTTAAAAAGTGGTGTTACATTAGCTACCCTCCAGTCCAGAGGAACTGATCCAGAGTCAATAGAATTTTGGAAAATGATGACCAATGCATCCACTATTTCTAGGGCCACTTCCTTAAGTACTCTGGGATGCAGCCTATCAGGCCCTGGGGACTTATCGGCCTTCAATCCCATCAATTTCCCTAGCACAATTTCCTGACTAATAAGGATTTCCTTCAGTTCCTCCTTTTCGCTAGACCCTCGAACCCTGGTATTTCCGAAGGTTATTTGTGTCTTCCTTAGTGACAAAGTATTTGTTCAATTGGTCTGCCATTTCTTTGTTCCCCATTATAAATTCACCTGATTCTGTCTGCAAGGGACCTATGTTTGTCCTCACTAATCTTTTTCTCTTCATATATCTATAGAAGTTTTTGAAGTCAGTTTTTAATGTCCTGCAAGCTTTCTCTCATACTCTATTTCCCCCCTCCTAATTAGACCCTTTGTCCTCCTCTGATGTATTCTAAATTTCTCCCAGTCCTCAGGTTTGCTGCTTTTTCTGGCCAATTTAAATGCCTCTTCCTTGGATTTAATACTATCCCTAATTTCCCTTGTTAGTCACGGTTGAACCACCTTCCCCGCTTTATTTTTACTGAAGACAGGGATGTACAATTGTTGAAGTTCATTCATGTGATCTTTAAATGTCTGCCATTGCCTATCCACTGTCAATCCTTTAAGCATCATTTGCCAGTCTATCCTAGCCAATTCACGTCTCATACCATCAAAGTTACCTTTCCTTAAGTTCGGGAGCCTAGTCTCTGAATTAATACTGAAATGTGATGGTTATTGCTCACGAGTGAGACATTGTGGAACTTGCATTGCTCCAGAGGGAATCTCAAATCTATTCACCGAAAGCTGCAATAGGGTTCTATCCCAATTGTTGATTCCGATTGGTATGCGGGGATCCTGGTGGCTTCCAACTTCCTCAGCTGTGGCTCAGCTTCAGAGTTGGAAGGTTGTGGGTTCAAGTCCTACTCCAGGAACCTGAGCACAAAAATCTAGGCTGACGTTCCCAGTGCAGTGTTGAGGGAGTGCTGCACTGTCAGAGGGGTACTACTGAGGGAGTGCTGCACTGTCGGAGGTGCCGTCTTTCGGATGAGACGTTAAACCGAGGCCCCGTCTGCCGACTGAAGTGGATGTAAAAGATCCCACGGACGCTATTTCGAAGAAGAGCAGGGGTGTTATCCCCGGTGTCCTGGGGCCAATATTTTTCACTCAATCAACATCACTAAAAAACAGATTATTTGGTCATCATCACATTGCTGTGTGTGGGACCTTGCTGTGCACAAATAGGCTGCAGCGTTTCCCACATTTCAATAGTGACTATACTCCAAAAGTACTTAATTGGTCGTGAAGCGCTTTGGGACATCCGGTGGTCGTGAACGGCGCTATAGAAATGCAAGTCCTTCTTTCTTTAACATGGATTCTATTCCTTCAGGATCATGCGGAAGGGAGCGAGGGCACTTTGGCCTTTTTTCATCCATCCCCAATGATGGGGTTGTCACGAAATGGAATAAACTCGTGGCATCAAAGACAAGTGGCAGACAATTTTTTATTTACGGCTCAGAACATCTTCGGCCCATGCGCAAGATCCAGGATTGAACTGTGAGGCGGTTTGGTGGAAGAAAGAGTGAATGGTTACAGTTCTCAGGCCCACAGCAGTGGCAGCTGAACAGCTTTGATGAGCAGTCAGCCCTTTCGAGTGCCAAAACCACTCAGACATCCGTGGCTTAAGCAGCTGTTGACGATACTCCTGGCAGGTAACTTTAGAATTTGACATTTAGAGCACCAATATGACCGGCCCTGCGCAGGGTGCCCATCACATAGCTGTTGAGGACAATCACAAAATGGTTACAGCACAGAAGGAGGCCATTCTGCCAGTCGAGCCCGTGCCGGCTCTCTGTAAGAGCATTTCAGCCAGTCTCTCACCCCTGCCCTTTTCCCGTAGCCCTGCACATTTTTTTTCCTTCAGGTACTTATCCCCGCATCATCATCATAGGCGGTCCCTTGAATCGAGGATGACTTGCTTCCACGTCAAAAAGTTCACAGGTGTTTCAATTCATTCACGGGATGTGGCTGTGTGGGCAGCATTTATCACCCACACCCAAATTACCCATCGGAAGGAGGCGGTGAATCACCATTTAAGAGTCAACTACATTGCTGTGGGTCTAGAGTCACACATTGGCCAGACTGGGTAAGGGCAGCAGATTTCCTTCCCTAAGTGAACCTGTTGAATTTATATGACCATTGCTGAAACTAGCTTTTTATTCCAGATTTTATTTAATTAACTGAATTTAAATCCTCCGGTTGCCATGGTGGGATATGAACTCATGCCTCCAGATCATTAGTCTTGGCCTCCAGATTCATCATCATCATAGGCAGTCTCTCCAAATCGAGGAAGACTTGCTTCCACTCTAAAAGTGAGTTCTCAGGTGACTGAACAGTCCAATACGGGAATTACAGTCCCTGTCACAGGTGGGACAGACAGTCTTTGATAGAAAGGGTGGGTGGGACAGGTTTGCCGCACGCTCCTTCCGCTGCCTGCGCTTGGTTTCTGCATGCTCTCGGCGACGAGACTCGAGGTGCTCAGCGCCCTCCCGGATGCACTTCCTCCACTTAGGATGGTCTTTGGCCAGGGACTCCCAGGTGCCGGTGGAGATGTTGCATTTTATCAAGGAGGCTTTGAGGGTGTCCTTGCAACGTTTCATAGAAACATAGAAACATATAAAATAGGTGCAGGAACAGGCCATTCGGGCCTTCGAGCCTGCACCACCATTCAATCTGATCATGGCTGATCATGCAACCTCAGTCTTCTCTCCATGCCTGCTGATCTCTTTAGCCGTAAGGGATACATCTAACTCCCTTTTGAAAATGTCCAACAAACTGGCCTCAACAAGTTTCTGTGGCAGAGAATCCCACAGGTTCACAACTCTCTGGGTGAAAAAGTTTCTCCTCATCTCGGTCCTCTATGGCTTAGCTCTTATCCTTAGACTGTGACCCCTGGTTCTGGGCTACCCCAACATCAGGAACATTCTTCCATCATCTAACCTGTCCAATCCCAGCAGAATTTTATAAGTTTCTATGAGATCCCCTCTCATTCTTCTAAATTCTAGTGAGTATAAGCCTAGCCGATCCTACCTTTCCTCATATGTCAGTCCTGCCATTTCCTCTGCCACCTGTGGTTCGCTTGCTGTGTCGGAGTTCCGAGTAAAGCGCTTGCTTTTGGGAGCTATGCTACTAATCGCGTAACAGTACCACTATGCTACCGTTGCCCATTGAAACCTAATTCGACAGCTCCACCGGAAATTCTGGTCCTAATGCTGATGACAAATTTTCCATTATCTCTCCTTTGAACAGAACAGGTTAATAGAGGTGTTCAAAATGATGAGGGGGTTTCGATACAGTAAACAAGGATAAACTGTTTCCACTGGCAGGAGCGTCGGTAACCAGAAGGTCACAGATTTAAGATAATTGTCAAAAGAGCCGGAGGGGAGATGATACTAATTGGATACACCTCCCCAACAGGGAAATCCAGGCAACAATTGCCTTCCACACATGCTAGCCATCCAGAAGACCGAAAATAAATGTCACATTCTTTGTAAATCTCATGAGCAAACAGTCAACCAGCAAGCTTGGTCTGGTCTGGTCTGGTTATAACCAATCTTGCTTGCTGTTTGCTGGGCGCAAATTGGCTGCTGCGTTTCCCACGTTCCAACAGTGACTCCGCTCCAAAAGTACTTCATCGGCTGTAAAGCGCTCCCAGACTCGACAAACAATAAGAGAGAGATGGATGAGATATATTGATTACCCACGGACGGGTCTACATGGATTAGTCCGGCAGTATCATTTGTGGCCTCGGCCATTGATAGATTTATGTCTTTTGGCTTAGAGTAAAGTTTAAGCACCTAGACCACCAGGTTTCATTGACGTCTCGGGAGCAATGAACAAATAATGACCAGAACCATCGATAAAATGGGCGTTTCGCGAATTGGTAAACAGGAACAAATGAGTAAATAATTCACTAAAAGAAGTCAAGTTCAATCCAATCAATGATTTAAGGCTGGCTTTAATGTTTTTATAGAGCCATTCTTAAAATATCTATAGAGCGCTTTAAAAGTAACCTGCGACCTAGTAGCCTGTAACATTTTAAAAGTAACCTGCGACCTAGACCCTGCATTGTGTGCTGTGGACTAAGGCCTGTTCACTGCAACTCACCTTCTGTGCTCTCAGGTAACGCCTGCCGAGATGGATAAATATGTATTTCTAAGGAAATACCAAGTACACGTCAGTTGAGGGTGGAGTAAAGCCTGCTTCAGTATTCTAACCTCTGCTTTGGGCAGTGCAAAGTAGAAAAAGAAAGACTTGCATTTATATAGCGCCTTTCACAACCACCGGACGCCTCAAAGCGCTTTGCAGCCAATGAAGTACTTTTTGGCCTGTAGTCACTGTTGTAATGTAGGAAACATGGCAGCTAATTTGTGCACACAAGCTCCCACAAACAGCAATGTGATCATGACCCTGATAATCTGTATTTTTGTTATGTTAATTGAGGGGTAAATATTGGCCCCAGGATAACTCCCCCTGCTCTTCTTCGAAATAGTGCCATGGGATCTTTGATTTCCACTTGAGAGGGCAGACGGAGCCTCGGTTTAACGTCTCATCCAAAAGACGGCACCTCCGGCAGTGCAGCACTCCCAGAGCACTGCACTGCGAGTGTCAGCCTAGATCTTTCGTGCTCAAGTCCCTGGAGTGGGATTTGAACCCACAACCTTCTGAAGTCACACACCGTCCCGACTTGGGAATATATCGGCCGTTCCTTCATCGCCGTTGGGTCAAAATTCTGGAACTCCCTCCCTAACAGCACTGTGGGAACACCTTCACCACACGGACTGCAGCGGTTCAAGAAGGCGGCTCACCACCACCTTCTCAAGGGGCAATTAGGGATGGGCAATAAATGCCGGCCTTGCCAGCGATGCCCACATCCGTGAATTAATTTTAATAAAAGTGGGTCCTTTAATTGTATAATGTTCTCTTGTTTTCCAAATGTTCCAATGGCTGTAATCAAATAAGGTTGGATAAAGTTAAATATGCAATTTCTAATTGGTATCATTTATTGCATAACGTGCAGATTAATTTGGGTAGACAAAGCTAGGCTATGCCTAACCAGATAGATTTAGGTTAGTTTGGGCTGTGAGGCGTCTGTGAGCAGGCCATGTGCCAGCTCGCACCAAGTCCCGCTCACCCCTGTGCTCGCTGACCTACATTGGCTCCCGGTGAAGCAACACCTTGATTTCAAAATTTCCATCCTTATTTTCAAAATCTTTCCATGGTCCTCGCCCCCTCCCTATCTCTGTAATCTCCTCCAATCCCACAACTCCCCGAGATGTCTGCGCTCTTCTAATTCTGCCCTCTTGAGCATCCCTGATTATAATCGCTCCACCATCGGTGGCCGTGCCTTCTGTTGCCTGGGCCCCAATGCTCTGGAACTCCCTCCCTAAAGCTCTCCGCCTCTCTACTTCTCTTTCCTCCTTCAAGATGCTGCTTAAAATCTTCCTCTTCGACCCAGCTTTTGATCAGCAGCCCTAATTTCTTCTTATGCAGCTCGGTATCAAATTCATTTTTTGTCCTAAAGGCTCTATATAAATATACGTTGTTGTTGTTGTTGTTGTTGTCCCCTCACCCACTTTCAATTTTCTCCATGATCTTTGCCTTGGGGGGGTCAATGTACTCAACTCCAGGAACTAGATTTCAAACACTGGCCCTGATTGTGCGGGGCCGATGACTATGCATGCACAGAGTCCGGTGCCGTAAGTCCTCAGAAAGGCCCTGGAACTTGCGATCTGTCACGTACGCCCCCCAAAAACACTTCCGCTGGAGCAGAGGCAGGCTATTTGCCCATCTACTGCCCAGCAAATGGCCCCAAAACCCTTCCGCCTGGCACAAGCAAGCACGGGGCCTGCTTTCACCAGCGCAAGGGTTCAAATAAAGGCTGAATTAAAAATGTTGAACATGATTAAGACATAGAAAAACATTTCAAATGAGTTCAAGTAAATTTCGGGCTGGAATAAAATGTTTCGATTCTCTCTCAAACCGTTTTTATTTTTAGTTGAAGTGCTTAATCAAAGGGGAATTCGCGTTGATTTGTGAACGTGGGAGCATCTATTTCGATTGGAGTTGTGTTTCATTTGGGGATTTTATCGTAAGCTAATGAGGAATTGCCCCTTTCTGATTGGTTGGGCCTGACCCATGTGACCACAGGGACACTTCCGAAGCGCCTGCTTCCCTGAGACCCGTGGGCCTTTAGGCAGCCGTGCGCAAAGCTGCGCAGACACCAGATACTCCTGGATTTTTGTTTTTGGGGTGTGACGCGTACTCCGGAGGTACGCCTCTGACCGCAAATTCAGGGTTAATAGTTGCAGTGTTTTAAAACGTCCCAACAATGTACTGAAGATAATGCACTTGGGTTTTTTGTTTTGTCTTTTTTAAGACGTTTCATTTTGTCCTGGGGTTTTGTTTCAACAGATTAACTTCAGTTTCCCCCTAGTAAAGCAATCCAAATGATTAAATTTTTTATTATTTTATATCTCTAAATGAAATAAGAGGCACAGCGTAGAAGCTGCCCAGTGCTGTCATTTCTGCCGTGCTGATGTATTATCACCACGAGCGACTCTTATCAGATTATTTAATTTAAATATGCTTTAATAAAAAGTGAAGATCTACACAATATTTCTCTGCACTATTATCTCTCCAGCTATAACCATTAGGCATTGCTTTTTAATTTATTTCTTTATTCGCTTTAAAGTTTCATTATGGATCCCATTAAAAAGCTGCACATATATTTTCACACCCTGTCTGCACCATTGCGTTGTCCTAATTTTGCCCGCAGTGTCAGCTGTGGCTCATTGGGCAGCACACGTGCCTCTGAATCAAAAGGTTGTGGGTTCAAGTCCCACTCCAGGGACTTCGGCACCAAATTCTAAGCTGACACTCCAGTGCAGTACTGAGGGAGCGCCGCACTGTCGGAGGGCAGTGCTGAGGGAGCGCCACACTGTCTGAGGGGCAGTGCTGAGGGAGCGCCGCACTGTCTGAGGGGCAGTGCTGAGGGAGCGCCGCACTGTCTGAGGGGCAGTGCTGAGGGAGCGCCGCACTGTCTGAGGGACAGTGCTGAGGGAGCGCCGCGCTGTCGGAGGGGCAGTACTGAGGGAGCGCCGCGCTGTCTGAGGGGCAGTACTGAGGGAGCGCCGCACTGTCTGAGGGGCAGTACTGAGGGAGCGCCGCACTGTCGGAGGGGCAGTACTGAGGGAGCGCCGCACTGTCTGAGGGGCAGTACTGAGGGAGCGCAGTACTGAGGGAGCGCCGCACTGTCGGAGGGGCAGTACTGAGGGAGCGCCGCACTGTCTGAGGGGCAGTACTGAGGGAGCGCCGCACTGTCGGAGGGTCAGTACTGAGGGAGTGTCGCACTGTCGGAGGGGCAGTACTGAGGGAGTGCCGCACTGTCTGAGGGGCAGTACTGAGGGAGTGCCGCACTGTCTGAGGGGCAGTACTGAGGGAGCGCCGCACTGTCGGAGGGGCAGTACTGAGGGAGCGCCGCACTGTCGGAGGGCAGTACTGAGGGAGCGCCGCACTGTCGGAGGGCAGTGCTGAGGGAGCGCCGCACTGTCGGAGGGGCAGTGCTGAGGGAGCGCCGCACTGTCGGAGGGGCAGTACTGAGGGAGCGCCGCACTGTCGGAGGGCAGTGCTGAGGGAGCGCCGCGCTGTCGGAGGGGCCGTGTTTCGGATGAGACGTTAAACTGATGCCCCACTTGCTCTCTCAAGTCTTCTTCTTCTTCTTCTTCTTCATCTTAGGCAGTCCCCAGGAGCCGAGGATGACTTGATTCCACACTAAAATGAGTTCTCAGGTGACCGATGAGTCCAATGCGGGACCTACAGTCTCTGTCGCAGGTGGGGCAGACGGTGGTTGGAGGGACGATGGGTGGGGGGGCTTGATTTGTCATGCTCTCCTTCCGCTGTTTGTTCCTGGCTTCCAGCGAACAGACGTGAAGTGTTTGGTGCCTTCTCGGATGCTCCTAGATGTAAAAGAAACCACGGCACTATTTTGAAGAAGAGCAGGGGGAGTTATCCCCGGTATCCTGGGACCAATATTTATCCCTCAATCAACATAAACAAAAAAAACAGATCGTATCTGGTCATTATCACATTGCTGTGTGTGGGAGCTTGCTGTGCGCAAATTGGCTGCCGCGTTTCCTACATTACATGGCTACACTTCAAAAAGAACTTCATTGGCTGTAAAGCGCTTTGAGATGTCCGGTGGTTGTGAGAGGCACTATATAAATCCAAGTCTTTTTTCTTTCAAAAACATACGTGCAACATACGTGGGTATTAATGAGTGACGGGCTCCAACAACATGATTTTCTGATGCAGTGACCCCAGCTAACGTTAACTGGTAGGTATTTGCCATTCACACTTCAATCATTACAGACAGTAAGCAAGTTACATGAAGCTGAAATTCATGCAGTTCCTGCTCATTTCTTCTTTTGGAGGGGAAAAAAACAAATTTCATAAGCAAGTATAATTCAAGAAACCAAGCATGGGTGAATTCATCAATATGGATTCCTTATCAAGGACCCCACAGTACAACCTGAAGGATCAAGCCCTTCTCGCAAACAGTGGGCCACCATCGACTGCCTCGGAACCGGTCACGGTCGATGGTGCCACCTTCTCCATAGGTGAAAGATTAAAGCCTCCCCACCGTGCGACTGTGGAGCTCCGAATCAGACCCCGGAGCACCTCATCGAGCACTGCCCTCTGAGGGAATTCACAGGCAGCCTACTCGATATCCACGCACTTACACCGGAAGCTTTGGCCCGGATGTCTGACTTATGTATTGCTTTGCTGCTCCCATACAAAAGATGAAGAAGACGAATTCACCAAGTTGGCAATACCGTGGCAACTAGAAGGACCAAGAGAGAAGTCAGAGAAAGCTGACACAGCTGCTTCTTTAGAAAGAAAGAAATTAGAAAGACTTGCATTTATATAGCGCCTTTCCCCGACCATCGGATGCCCCAAAGCGCTTTACAGCCAATGAAGTACTTTTTGAAGTGTAGTCACTGTTGTAATGTGGGAAACACGGCAGCTATTTTGCGCACAGCAAGCTCCCACAAACAGCAACGTGATAATGAACCAGATAATCCGCTTTAGTGATGTTGATTGAGGGATAAATATTGGCCCCAGGACACCGGGGAGAACTCCCCCTGCTCTTCTTTGAAATAGTGCCGTGGGATCTTTTACATCAACCTGAGAGGGCAGACGGGGCCTCGGTTTAACGTCTCATCTGAAAGACAGCGCCTCCGACAGTGCAGCGCCCCCTTTGGAGACTTTGTGGTCCAATCTCCAAAGTAGAGTCATAGGAACAAAGGAGAAGGCCATTCAGCATCTCAAACTTGTTCCGCCATTCAATGAGGTTAGGGCTGATCTGTATCTCTACTCCATCCATTAGTCTTGGCTCCATATCCTTTTACACACTTGTCAAGCAAAAATTTAACAGAGCCATAGTCATCTACAACTCATAAGAACATAAGAACATAAGAAATAGGAACAGGAGTAGGCCATATGGCCGCTCGAGCCTGCTCCGCCATTTAATAATATCATGGCTGATCCGCTCATGGACTCAGCTCCACTTCCCCGCCCGCTCCCCATAACCCCTTATCCCCTTATCGTTTAAGAAACTGTCTATTTCTGTCTTAAATCTATTCAATGTTCCAGCTTCCACAGCTCTCTGAGGCAGCGAATTCCACAGATTTACAACCCTCTGAGAGAAGAAATTTCTCCTCATCTCAGTTTTAAATGGGCGGCCTCTTATTCTAAGATCATGCCCTCTAGTTTTAGTCTCCCCCATCAGTGGAAACATCCTCTCTGCATCCACCTTGTCGAGCCCCCTCATAATCTTATACGTTTCGATAAGATCACCTCTCATTCTTCTGAATTCCAATGAGTAGAGGCCCAACCTACTCAACCTTTCCTCATAAGTCAACCCCCGCATCCCCGGAATCAACCTAGTGAACCTTCTCTGAACTGCCTCCAAAGCAAGTATACCATTTTATAAATATGGAAACCAAAACTGCATGTAGTATTTCAGGTGTGGCCTCACCAATACCCTGCATTGCTGTAGCAAGACTTCTCTGCTGTTATACTCCATCCCCTTTGCAATAAAGGCCAAGATTCCATTGGCCTTCCTGATCACTTGCTGTACCTACATACTAACCTTTTGTGTTTCATGCACAAGTACCCCCAGGTCCCGCTGTACTGCAGCACTTTGCAATCTTTCTCCATTTAAATAATAATTTGCTCTTTGATTTTTTTCTGCCAAAGTGCATGACCTCACACTTTCCAACATGAAACTCCATCTGCCAAATTTTTGCCCACTCACTTAGCCTAAGTCCTTTTGCAGATTTTGTGTGCCCTCCTCACACATTGCTTTTCCTCCCATCTTTGTATCGTCAGCAAATTTGGCTACGTTACACTCAGTCCCTTCTTCCAAGTTGTTTCTGTTATGTTCAGAATAACTCCACAAGACTATATTGTAAGCTCAAACTGTTGTGACCTAGGTCTCTTTAATGTGACTCCAGAGTGGGGAAGCATCATGGTGAATCACCTTTTATACCTGCTTGCCCTGGGTGCACAGGTGACCCTTAGGTCTCCCACAGGTGTGGCCCCTGATGGCTAGTCTTACATATTAGGTGAAGTTTACATATTGCATAACAGTTTATATAGATTGTAAATAGTTGGGGTCCCAGCACTGATCCCTGCAGCACCCCACTAGTTACTGGTTGCCAACCAGTGAATGAACCATTTATCCTGACTCTCTGTTCATGTGGTGAACAGTTATAGGCAACCATGAGGAAAGGTTTCGGTGACTCCATAGATGCCCACAGATCCATGGGTGTAATCAGGAAATTCCCTGTGCCCGATGGCATGTATGGAGTGGCAGAAGAGCAGTTGGTTGACACTCATTTTAGGAACAATTTTGCACCTTGCGGCTCTTTGTCGGCCGGCGCGGACATGATGGGCTGAAATGGTCTCCTTCTGCGCTGTAAATTTCTATGTTACGATGTCGCCCTGCACAAGCGGTGCCTCTTCAGAAAGTATCAAGGCTATGACCAATCCTTAAAGGATACCCTTGGCAGTGATGCAGGTCCATCAGAGTTCATTCGATATAAAGGCAAGGGGCCTGCTGCATTTCCTGAAGTTGGGCCTTCTGCACTCCCTCAGCACTGCATTGGAGCGTCGGCCTAGATTTCTGTGCTCAAATCTCCGGAGTGGGACTTTAACCCACAACATTCTGACTCAGAGGCGAGAGTGCTGCCCACTGAGTCACTGACTGATATAACCAGAAATGCTTTCAGATTTCACTTCAATTTCTGAGTTGCCTTGGATGCTGTATGAAAATCAATGTGAAGCAGAAGGCAATACCTCCATTAAATCTCTTCGGCAGTTCTCCAGTCAGTCAGTTCTTGCTCTTTCATCCAAATATGATGGATTTGGCTGGCTGTATAAAGGCTCAAGACTAATTATGTTATTATGAAATATGTAGTTTTGATTTTTTTTTTAAATGTTTGCTTAAAACTGTATTTTGGACAGAAATTTCAGTTAATCAGGAAAGTAATTGCGGATATAATGTTCTCAAGAAGTGTTTTAAGTGAGTTAATTGGTTCAGTTACTTTTGTTTATTGGTACATTTTCCCGACTGGCCATTATAGCCACTTTCCGACACGTTTGAATTGCATATCCTGATCTCTTCAGTTCTGATTTGCTGCTCCTGGGCTCAAAGTAAAGTCCACTCGTGGGGAAGACCATAACTAGAGGCCATCAATATAAGATAGTCACCAAGAAATCCAAAAGGGAATTCAGGAGAAACTTCTTTACCCAGAGAGTGGTGAGAATGTGGAACTCGCTGCCACAGGGAGTGATTGAGGCGAATAGTATCGATGTATTTAAGGGGAGGCTGGACAAGTATATGGGGGAGAAGGGAATAGAGGGTTATGCTGATAGATTTAGCTGAGGAAAGATGGGAGGAGGCTCGAGTGGAGCATAAACGCTGGCACGGACTGGTTGGGCCGAATGGCCTGTTTCTGTGCTGTATATCCAGTGTAACATTGGTTAGACCACATTTGGAGTATTGTGAACAGTTCTGATCATATTATAAAAAAGATATAGAGGTACTGGAGACCCATCCACACTTTATATCGGAACATCCAAAGGTAGACATTTGGACAAGATGCTGCACTTCAACTGGCAGGTCCCAAAACGAGCCCTCCTCAAATGCTAATCTCCTTTAAATATCTAGTCAATCCCTTAAGTGTCAGCTGTGGCTCAGTGGCTCGCCTCTGAGTCAGAAGGTTGTGGGTTCAAGTCCCGCTCCAGGGACTTGAGCACAAACATCTAGGCTGCACTGTTGGAGGTGCCGTCTTTCAGATGAGACGTTAAACCGAGGCCCCGTCTGCTCTCTCAGTTGGACCTGAAAGCTCCCACGGCACTATTTCAAAGAGCAGGGGAGTTATCCCCGGTATCCTGCCCAATATTTATCCCTCAATCAACATAACAAAAAAAACCAGATTATCTGGGTCATCACTGAAATTTAGAAGAATGAGAGGGGATCTCATTGAAACATATAAAATTCTGACGGGATTGGACAGGTTAGATGCAGGAAGAATGTTCCCGGTGTTGGGGAAGTCCAGAACCAGGGGTCACAGTCGAAGGATAAGGGCTAAGCCATTTAGGACCGAGATGAGGAGAAACTTCTTCACTCAGAGAATTGTGAACCTGTGGAATTCTCTACCACAGAAAGTTGTTGAGGCCAGTTCGTTAGATATATTCAAAAGGGACCTAGATGTGGCCCTTATGGTTAAAGGGATCAAGGGGTATGGAGAGAAAGCAGGAATGGGGTACTGAAGTTGCATGATCAGCTATGATCATATTGAATGGTGGTGCAGGTTTGAATGGCCTACTCCTGGACCTATTTTCTATGTTTCTATCACATTGATGTTTGTGCGTAAATTGGCTGCCGCATTTACCACATTACAATAATGGTTACACTTCATAAAGTACTTCATTGGCTGTGAAGCGCTTTGAGATGTCCGGTGGTTGTGAAAGGCGCAATATAAATCCAAGTCTTTCTTTCTGTTTAATGTTTCCTCCACTGGCGGGCTTCTCTTAGGCAATCTGGTTCACAGATTCACCACCCACTGTGTAAAGCAATTAAATCTAAACAGCCTCCGCACCTTTCCTCACCTAAACTTGCTCTGTGTGCCTTGGTTCTTGAGCTCGTTGTAATCTTGATAATATAATCAGAGCTCAGTTTACTTCTTCCACAGAGATCTTGAATGGTACCTCTGCTGAAATTTCTCTTCTGCAGTGTAAACAATCCCAGTCTCTTCAACATCTTGTGGTAGCTTAGATGCCTTAAGCTCGGTGTCAGCTGTAGCTCAGTGGGTAGAACTCTTACGCTCTGAGATAGAAAGTTGTGGGTTCAATCCCCCCTCCAGAGAAGATCAGCCATGATCTCATTGAATGGCGGAGCAGGCTCGAGGGGACGAATAAGCACATAAAAAGCAGGAGTCGGCCATTTGGCCCCTCGAGCCTGTTCCGCTATTCAGTAAGATCATGGCTGATCTGATCATGGACTCAGGTCCACTTCCCTGCCCGCTTCCCATAACCCTTTACTCCCTTATCGCTCAAAAATCTGTTTATCTCCACCTTAAATATATTCAATGACCCAGCCTCCACAGCTCTCTGGGGCAGAGAATTCCATAGATTTACAACCCTCTGAGAGAAGAAATTTCTCCTCATCTGAGTTTTAAATGGGCGGCCCCTTATTCTGAGACTATGTCCCCTAGTTTTAGTTTTGCCTCTGAGTGGAAATATCCTTTTTGCATCCATCTTGTCGAGCCCCCTCGTTATCTTATAAGTTTCAATAAGATCACCTCTCATTTTTCTGAACTCCATTGTGTATAGGCACAACCTACTCAACCTATCTTCATAAGTCAACCCCCTCATCTCTGGAATCAAACTAGTGAACCTTCTCTGAACAGCCTCCAATACAGGTATATCCATCCTTAAATACGGAGACCAAAACTGTACACAGTGCTCTAGGTGTGGCCTCATCAATACCCTGCAGAGATGTAGCAGGACTTCTCTGCTTTTATACTCTATCCCCCTTGCAATAAAGGCCAACATTCCATTTGCCTTCCTGATTACTTGCTGTACCGGCATACTAACTTTTTGTGTTTCATGCACAAGGACCCCCAGATCTCTCTATACTGCAGCACTTTGCAATTTTTCTCCATTTAAATAATAACTTGCTCTTTGATTTTTTTCTGCCAAAGTAGATAACCTCAACATTTTCCCACATTATGCTCCATCTGCCAAATTTTTGCCCACTCACTTAGCCTGTCTAAATCCCTTTGCAGATTTTTTGGGTCCTCCTCACAATTTGCTTTCCCACCCATCTTTGTAGCATCAGCAAACATGGCTACATTACACTCAGTCCCTTCATCCAAGTCATTAATATAGATTGTAAATAGTTGAGGACCCAGCACCGATCCCTGCGGCACCCCACTAGTCATTGTTTGCCAACTGGAAAATGACCCATTTATCCCAACTCTCTGTTTTCTGTTCGTTAGCCAATCCTCTATCCATGCTAATATATTACCCCCAACCCCGTGAGCTTTTATCTTGTGCAGTAACCTCTTAAGTGGCACCTTATCGAATGTCTTCTGGTAATCCAAATACGCCACATCCACTGGTTCCCCCTTTATCCACCCTGCCCATTACAACCTCAAAGTGGTTTCCTTTTCATAAAACCATGCTGACTCTGCTTGATTGAATTATACTTTTCCAAATGTCCCGCTGCTGTTTCCTTAATAATGGACTCCAGCATTTTCCCAGTGACAGATGTTAGGCTAACTGGTCTATAGTTTCCTGCTTTATGTCTGCCTCCTTTTGTAAATAGGGGCATTGCACAGGACAGGTTCAGTCAAATAGAAACATAGAAACATAGAAAATAGGTGCAGGAGTAGGCCAATCGGCCCTTCGAGCCTGCACCGCCATTCAATGAGTTCATGGCTGAACATGCAACTTCAGTACCCCATTCCTGCTTTTTCGCCATACCCCTTGATCCCCCTAGTAGTAAGGACTTCATCTAACTCCTTCTTGAATATATTTAGTGAATTGGCATCAACAACTTTCTGTGGTAGAGAATTCCACAGGTTCACCACTCTCTGGGTGAAGAAGTTTCTCCTCATCTCGGTCCTAAATGGCTTAGCCCTTATCCTTAGACTATGACCCCTGGTTCTGGACTTCCCCAACATTAATAAGAACATAAGAACATAAGAATTAGGAACAGGAGTAGGCCATCTAGCCCCTCGAGCCTGCTCCGCCACCCAGCAAGTGATACACTCCAGTGCAGTGCTGAGGGAGCACTGCACTGTCAGAGGTGCCGTCTTTTGGATGAGACGTTAAATCGAGACCCCCGTCTGCTCATTAGCCTGAATCAAAGCTTTAAACGTGCATGCGAGTTCTGTGGCCAGATACAGCGTGGGTCGTAATTGAATGCAAACCCATGCTCTTCGTGAAAAGTTCCATCTGTGCCTTTCTGCAGCAGAAGAAGGTCTGCTGTCCAATGAGAACTATGCGTCGTGTCCAGTTGATGCCTTCTTTTCCACGAGGAAAGAGATGAAGGTGTTGCCCCTCTTCAACATAGTGATTATCACTTCTTTGCTGCACGGCAGTACTGCAGTGATGTCTCCTAGGGTGGTTTAGAAGGATGTAATATTATGAAAGCTTCATGCTGTGGAAAGATCTACCACTGGTCCAGATGTTGTGTGCCAGTCATTAGCCAACATATGGCATAACTCTTCAGCAGCCTGTCTTGTGTCTTGCTGGGTTTTTTGCAAACAGTTCCGCTCTGACATACCTGTGCGTCGGCCCTGGGGATGTTGACACAGACGGTCAAAATACCTGCAAGGTCACCTGCACCTCTGTTTGTCAGCTCCTCCCACAATCTTCTTCCTCGTCTCAATGTACAATAGGCCGAAAATTGCGGGCTGGCTGGGCCCGTTCGGAGTGTGCTCGCACCCAAAGAGGCTTCGCAAATTCTAGTTCTCGGGGCGCGATGTGCGTGCGTTGAGAACCTGGCTTTTGCGATCTAAAAAAAATTGACAGATCCCACGCATCCCCGGGAGAAGTTCAACGCGCAGCAGAGATTGGGCTAATTTCCCAACTCCTACCCAGCGAATTTCCTTCAAACTCTTACGCCTGGTAAAAGAAGGCATGTAGTCTATTTTTACCAACATAAGAGTTTAAAACATAGAAAAATTAAATTTAGTCACTTATTTGTATATTAAAAACCCTATCCATTGAGGTAAGTTTATTTCTAAGCCTATTAAAACACATTAAAAAAAAATTCATAAAAATAAGTATTTTTTCTGAAACATTTAATTACATTCAATTTCAATTAATTTTAAATGTGTGAAGTGTTTTTTTTATTTATTGTGTTGCGTTTCTTGTATTTTGGGGCTTTCCTCATTGATGGGCTGTATTCACTGGAGTTTAGAAGAATGAGAGGGGACCTCATAAAATTCTGACGGGATTGGACAGGTTAGATGCAGGAAGAACGTTCCCGATGTTGGGGAAGTCCAGAACCAGGAGTCACAGTCTAAGAATAAGGGCTAAGCCATTTAGGACCGAGATGAGGAGAAGCTTCTTCACTCAGAAAATTGTGAACCTGTGGAATTCTCGACCACAGAAAGTTGTTGAGGCCAGTTCGTTAGATATATTCAAAAGGGAGTTAGATGTGGCCCTTGAGGCTAAAGGGATCAAGGGGTATGGCGAGGAAGCAGGATTGGGGTACTAAAGTTGCATGATCAGCCATGACCGTATTGAATGGTGGTGCAGGCTCGAAGGGCCGAATGGCCTACTAGTGCACCTACTTTCTATGTTTCTATGTTTGTATGATAGCAATGTGAGCCCGTACAAACAGAACTCCCATTATTATCGATGAGAATACTGCATAGTGATTGGTGGCCCATATGATTCTAGGATTATGCATAAATATCTGGAGGACATATCTTGGTCCGAAGAAAGCCTCCGACCACAATTTTCTCCCCATATCTTTCAGAATTTCCCAAGGAACAGCCGCCCTCACTTATATAGGATTATGTAGGATATACAGCACAGAAACAGGCCATTCGGCCTAACTAGTCTTACTAACTAGTCTTACTAACTAGTCTTACTAACTTTGTAAGTTGCCTCATAAAACCCAGCAGAATATGAACAAATGTTTTGGCAGGATAAAAAAATAATAATGACAAAAACGGAAATTCCAATAAAAGCAATCAACGGAGGGAACAAGTGAAGCAAAGAATATCTGGCAATGCAAAAAAAAAATCGGAAATATTTTTTACAAAATTATCTTTTAATGAGGCTTACTAAGTTGGCCGAGCTGATTAAAGCCCCACTGTGCCCATCATGGACGGAGCCTTGCCTGAAGTCAGATCATTAGTTGTGAGATGTAAATGCTTATTATTTACTGACATTTTATAACCTTACTGAATAAAGTTTACTTCAAACCCGCAACATGTAAAATTCGCTCTTTTCCCAAATCCTATCTGTTGAAAAACGTTTTTTAAAAATCCCGAAACGGGACAGGCATCGAACCGCTTCTCCCACGTGAAGAAAGAAAAAGGTTGCATTCATGTAGTGCCTTTCATGAACTCTGCTGAAAAACGTGCCTATCACTAGCCTCACCTATCAGGCCCTGTGGTTAAACAACCTGGCAATGCTCATTGTCTAGTATCGCACAACAACAGCAACTTACATCCATATAGCACCTTTAACATGATAAAGCATCCCAAGGTGCTTTACAGGAGCGTTATCAAACAAGAGTTGACATCATATAAGGAGATGTAAAAGAAAGAAAGACTTGCAATTATATAGCACCTTTCACGACCACTGGTCGTCGCAAAGCGATTTACAACCAATGAAGTACTCTTGGAGTGCAGTCACTGTTGTAATGTGGGGAACGCGGCAGTCAATTTGCACACAGCGAACTCCCACACACAGCAATGTGATAATGACCAGTTAATCTGTTTTTGTTATGTCGATTGAAGGATAAATATTGGCCCCAGGACACCAGGGATAACTCCCCTGCTCTTCTTCGAAACAGTGCCGTGGGATCTTTTACATCCACCTGAGAGAGCAGACGGGGCCTCGGTTTAACGTCTCATCCGAAAGACAGCACCTCCGACAGTGCGGCACTCCCTCAGCACTGCCCCTCCGATGGTGCGGCACTCCCTCAGCACTGCCCCTCCGACAGTGCGGCACTCCCTCAGCACTGCCCCTCCGACGGTGCGGCACTCCCTCAGCACTGCCCCTCCGACAGTGCGGCACTCCCTCAGCACTGCCCCTCCGACAGTGCGGCACTCCCTCAGCACTGCCCCTCCGACAGTGCGGCACTCCCTCAGTACTGCCCCTCCGACATTGTGGCACTCCCTCAGCACTGCCCCTCCGACAGTGCAGTGCTCCCTCAGTACTGGGAGTGTCAGGCTGGATTTTTGTCCCTATGTCCCTGGAGTGGGACTTGAACCCACAACCTCTTGACTCAGAGGCAGAGAGTGCTGCCCACTGAGCCACTGCTGACACCATGGGAATGAAAATGTTTACCAAGTACGTTCCCCCATTTTTTAAATAACAATTTATTGATTTATCTTCTGCAATAATGAAAGTACCACAATGTTAATCCGTGAGATTCAAACCCCCCCGAGCACAGATAAATCTGATAAGACATTTCCCTCGTCGCACAAATCTCTCTCAGAAAGATAATCGCAAACACAGTTCATGAGGGTATTTCTTCTTTAACAAACTAGCAACATGAAACAGCGAAGTGCTTCTGTCATCCTTCACATGCCCTGAGCACAGCCAGCGTACCTGCCCACATTGTGTCGCTCAATCACTACCTCCCGAAAAGATCGATACATTAGTAAAGCATATTATTGGGTTGTCAAAATATATAGCACAGCCGGTTTGACTTCAATATAATGCAAGTGTCAGCTGTGGCACAGTGGGCAGCACAGTCGCCTCTGAGTCAGAATGTTATGGGTTCAAGTCCCACTCCAGGGACAGATATCTCGGCTGACACTCCCAGTGCAGTGCTGAGGGAGCGCTGTACTGTCGGAGGGGCAGTGCTGAGGGAGCGCCGCACTGTTGGAGAGGCAGTACTGAGGGAGTGCTGCTGCACCTTCGGAGGGGCAGTACTGACGGAGCACCGCACTGTCAGAGGGGCAGTACTGAGGGAGCGCTGCACTGTTGGAGGGGCAGTACTGAGGGAGCACCGCACAGTCAGAGGGGCAGTACTGAGGGAGCGCTGCACTGTTGGAGAGAAGTACTGAGGGAGCACCCCACTGTCAGAGGGACGGTACTGAGGGAGTGCTGCACTGTTGGAGGGGCAGTACTGAGAGAGTGCTGCACTGTTGGAGGGGCAGTACTGAGGGAGTGCTGCACTGTCGGAGGGGCAGTACTGAGGGAGTGCTGCACTGTCGGAGGGGCAGTACTGAGGGAGCGCTGCACTGTCGGAGGGGCAGTACTGAGGGAGCGCTGCACTGTTGGAGGTGCCGTCTTTTGGATGCGATGTTAAACCGAGGCTCCGTCTCCTCTCTCAGATGGATGTAAAATATCCCGTAGCACTATTTTTGTGCTCCACTTCCTTTCGGGGACAGTAACCCCAGTTTCGTGAGTGGGGCGGGAACTCACGCCTCAAGAAGGTTGCCGCCCCAAACGGGGGGAGGGGGGTGTGGCTATGCAATTTCCCGGCCCAAATTTCTGCTTGTTCATTGCATCTTCAGCTAATACTATCCTTTCACCAATATAAGGCTTATTGACCTCCATACCCAAATTCCTGATGTGCAGTCCAGACAGTCTAAGCTCCGTGCCAGACCGTAAATTCATAACACAACAAGAAATGAGATGAGGAGAAACTTCTTCACTCAGAGAGTTGTGAACCTGTGTAATTCACAGAAAGTTGTTGAGGCCAGTTCGTTAGATATATTCAAAAGAGAGTTAGATGTGGCCCTTACGGCTAAAGGGATCAAGGAGTATGGAGAGAAATGGAATGGGGTACTGAAGTTGCATGATCAGCCATGATCATATTGAATGGTGGTGCAGGCTCGAAGGGCCGAATGGCCTACTCCTGCACCTATTTTCTATGTTTCTATCAGATTGCATTTCTGTGGTGCCTTTAATCTAGCAAAACATCTCAAAGTACTTCACAGAGGTGGAATCAAATAGAAATGGCTACTGGGATGAAGAAAGAAAGTCTTGCAGTGATATATAGGTTTAATATAGCGCCACCTAATGGACTACTGCTCCACCTAGTGGACTACTGTGGTAATGCAGCCATTGCAGTGAATGCAATAAAGGCATCATGTGACAGGTCACCTGACCAGTTCCTGTGTTGAAGCCATCTTGTGAAGTCTGAGTGTGTTGTGATGTTGTAAGGTAGATACCACATTGGCGATGAAGGATGGGATAATTGGATTTCCCTAGCTCAAATTTTTGTCGGTGGATGATTCAGGCAACTGACAGGGAGACTTTGAGAGCTTCATTGTTTGCAGAACAGCTAAAAATCCAAGGTAAATTACAAGCACGCTTGGCCGAACTGAAAAGTCCAGAAGGCTGCGCCTATGAGAATAATAATTCACTTGGGTGAGTTTCGATGCGACTGTGAGACTTTCAAATGTATTTCACCACGAGCAGTATCACCGAAATCCCTGATGATGAAAACGTAACCATGTGGTGTTAGAAAGAAAACGGCTATTTACTTGACTGAAGCAGACCCCGAGGTGTATGAAACCCTGAAAAATGTGCTTGTTCCCGTCAAACCAAAGGACACATCACTTACGGAGATTCTCAGCACTACAGTCCCTGGAAATTGCTGAAAGTTATCATTTTGGAACATGAGATAAATTAATCGATGAAAGTATCAGTGAGTACATTGTAGCATTAAAAAAGCTAATTTCGGAAACTTTCGGGACCGAGTATTGCGTGATCACTTTAATTGTGGATGAAAATTTAAGCGATCAGAAGAAAGTTTTTGACCACCCCAATCTTGACTTTTGATTTAGCTTGTCAGACAGCTACGTTGATGGATGTGGCCGAAGAATGTTCCCGAAAATTTCACACCATTTCCAGTCGTCAGACAATCGAGGTGAATCGCCTGCAGGTTAAAAGTAAAAGGCAGCTGGGCCCCAAGGCCTCAACAACTGGCCAAGGTAACAGAGCATTGAAGTCGTGCTATCAGTGCCTGGGACAACTCATTGCTCAAAGTTGTCCATATATGAAGCCAGACTGTTTCTCCTGCAGGAAAACTGGGCACCTTGTGAAGGCATGTCGACTGAAGAGTAAACCATCTTTCAAGGCTATGAGTAGAAATCCCCAGAGCATAGAAGAAAAGAAACAGGATGAAGAGATACACATCATCAGGAGCACGAGCGCATCTAACAGTGATTCAGAAAGTGTGAGGTCATCCATCTGGGGAAAAATAACAGTAAAAGGGAATATTATTTGAATGGGGAGAAATTACAACATGCTGCAGTGCAGAGGGACCTGGGGGTCCTTTTGCATGAATCCCAAAAAGTTAGTTTACAGGTGCAGCAGGTAATCAGGAAGGCGAATGGAATGTTGGCCTTCATTGCGAGAGGGATGCAGTACAAAAGCAGGGAGGTCCTGCTGCAACTGTATAGGGTATTGGTGAGGCCGCACCTGGAGTACTGCGTGCAGTTTTGGTCACCTTACTTAAGGAAGGATATACTAGCTTTGGAGGGGCTACAGAGACGATTCACTAGGCTGATTCCGGAGATGAGGGGGTTACCTTATGATGATAGATTGAGTAGACTGGGTCTTTACTCGTTGGAGTTCAGAAGGATGAGGGGTGATCTTATAGAAACATTTTAAATAATGATAGACAAGATAGAGGCAGAGAGGTTGTTTCCACTGGCCGGGGAGACAGCCTCAAAATACGGGGGAGCCAATTTAAAACCGAGTTGAGAAGGAATTTCTTCTCCCAGAGGGTTGTGAATCTGTGAAATTCTCTGCCCAAGGAAGCAGTTGAGGCTAGCTCATTGAATGTATTCAAGTCACAGATAGATAGATTTTTAACCAATAAGGGAATTAAGGGTTACGGGGAGCGGGCGGGTAAGTGGAGCTGAGTCCACGGCCAGATCAGCCATGATCTTGTTGAATGGCGGAGCAGGCTTGAGGGGCTAGATGGCCTACTCCTGTTCCTAATTCTTATGTTCTTATGTTCTTATGATTTGAAAAGTATTATCCAAGTAGATGTTGCAGGAACCAAGATACCCATGGAAATTAACACTGGTGCATCCGTGAGCGTAATACCGGAATTGCTATATCTCACAAAATAGCATGAATTTCCCACTGGAGAATCCAAGATAGAGCTGCGAGGCTACTCGGGAGAGAACATTCCTGCGGTAGGTCATATCACTGTACCAGTGAAATACAAGGATCAATTTCAGAGCTTTATCTCTATTAGTAGTGGCAGGAGACCAGCCTGCCTTCGTAGGAAGAAATTGGTTGGGATCACTGAAGCTGGATTGGAGTGATATTTTCCTGTTGAAATGAGATTTTCATTGAAGGATGATGTCATCAAGCAGTATCCGAAGGTGTTCTGCGAAACAGGCAGTCCGGACCAAGATTTCAAGGTGAGTGTCAGGGTACAGAAGGACACTAGACCAGTTTACTGCAAGCCACGTCCCGAACCATATACAGTCAAAGAGAAATTTGAGCAAGAACTCAAAAGGCTAGAGCCTGAGAACATTATCTCTAAGATAGATCTATGCAATTGGGCTACACCCATTGTCGTACCTAAGTTTGATGGTAAGGTAAGGTTGTGTAATGATTATATAGTAACCTTAAATCAGGTTCTAGAGGGTTATCTACCCAATTCATTACCAAATATAGACGATTTGTTCACAACGCTGACAGGTGGTCAACTCTTCTCAAAATTGGATCTCACAAATGCCGACTTACAGCTTGAACTAGATAAGGAGTCCAAGTCATGCTTGACTATAAATACTCATCTCGGTCTATATCAATTTAATTGGAGTGTCTTCCATCCCCGCCATATTCCAAGGGGTGATGAACTAGATTTTGCAAGGCATTGAAGGGGTAGTATGTTATTTAGGTGACATTCTCATTTCAGCACCAAACAGACAAATCCATAATAAGATATTGAATGAAGTGCTCAAACGGCTAGAGAAGCACAGAGTATGAGTGACTGCTCGCAAGTGTGAGTTATTTCAAAACTCAGTGGACTACTTAGGGCACAGAGTAGACAACGATGGTTTACATCCAACCATGGGAAAGCTGGATGCAATTAGAAATGCACCCACTCCCAAGAATGTCACTGAACTTCGATCATTTTTGGGTCTTTTGAACTATTATGGGAAGTTCCTACCAAATTTGGCTACAGTGTTACATCCACTGAATGAACTGTTGAAAAAACAGGTCCATTGGAAGCGGTCAGAAGAATGCGATGCAGCATTCAAGGAATGTAAAAGCCAATTGGTAAAGAACACCATGTTAGTTCACTGGGACATGTCTGAAGAAAATCATGATAGAGGTAGAGTAAAAGAAAGTGTGAAATTAAATCAGGTGAGAGTGAAGAACCATCACCATAAATGGTTAAAGTGGTTACCAGGAAGCGTGGTGAAGATATGTGATCCTCGCACAAATTTGGTCAAGATGTTTGATCATGGACATGTTAGGTTTGTTAACATTGATCACATTTTACCTACAGATGTGGAAAGAGTTGAATCTTGGAATGATTCGATTATTTCTGATGAGTCGGATATCAGTAGATCTTGTTATCAGTAGAGTACCAGTAGCAAATCCTACATCAGATGTATCAGAAACAAGTCCAAGAGAAAGTCAGAATTTAAGTCTGAGTCCGAGTCAGGCAGACAGTCTGAAGTTGTAGATCAAGGGTATCCCTTCGAGGAAAACGTTCCTCAGGATCAGCCTAGAAAGAGTTTAAGTTCGATACCATCGTTAAAAGGTTCTGTTCGGGAGTGAAGGTATCCTCTTCAAAACAGAAAACCAGTGTTGAAGTTTGATTTGTAAATATGGTAAAATAAGTCCATATCTTTTGTTATGTATAACCATGCAAGTTATGTATGATGATTATGTTGTAATAATTACTTCTTCATTAAGGAGGGAGAAGTATAATATAGTTCCACCCAGTGGACTACTACTCCACCTAGTCGACTACTGTGGCAATGCAGCCATTGCTGCAAATTCAATAAAGACATCAGGTGACAGGTCACCTGACAAATTCCTGTGTTGAAGACATCTTGTGAAGTTTGAGTGTGTTGTGATGTCATAAGGAAGATACCACAATAGGCCAGCATTTATTGCCCATCCCTAATTGCCCCTTGAGAAGGTGGTGGTGAGCTGCCTTCTTGAACCGCTGCAGTCCGTGTGGTGAAGGTCCTCCCACACAGTGCTGTTAGGGAGGGAGTTCCAGGATTTTGACCCAGCGACGATGAAGGAACGGCCGATATATTTCCAAGTCAGGATGGTGTGTGACTGGGAGGGGAACGTGGAGGTGGTGGTGTTCCCATGCGCCTGCTGCCCTTGTCCTTCGAGGTGGTAGAGGTCGCGGGTTTTGGGAGGTGCTGCCAAAGCTACGCATTCCTGATGCTCGCTGCCCGCTGACCCTACCCAGGGAATGTCCCTCACAGTCAAACCGACTGCCAACACTCATTTTCTCGATAAAGAATTGCCCCTTGACTGAGGTACTGGAGATTCCGTGGCACTTATGGTATGCTATCCTAGGATGAAGAGAGAACAAATGAATCTTCATTTGGAAATGTATGCGCAAGATACAGCTAAAAGATTTCACTGTAATAACTCCTACGCTATTTACTTTCTCATCGTTCTTAAAAACAAATTAAAGGATTTACCCTTATTGTCAAAGGGCAGCTGTGTTGCTGTCCTCAAAGGGAAGATTTGTTTACCGAAGACCTTATTTTTTACAGAGCCGCATTTCACTTAGTGAGAAGTGGTTCTTGAAAGCTAGCAACAATTCAGAGTGTTTTGGGAGTAATAAAATCTCAAGGTCCCACTGCCGCATGTTATTCCACATTGCTACCTGCCTGTCTGATGGAGTGCCTTGCAACGGCTAGTACTGATAAGCAACTGGCTGCTTGTGCCTCAATGCTAAGTTTCCCAGAGATAATTCCCTTCTTCTGCTTCTGAGGCAGTCCCCCGGAATCAAGGATGACTTGCTTCCCCACTAATCTAATTTCTCAGGTGACTTATGAGACCAATGCGGGACCTACATTCTCTGTCACTGATGGGGCAGACGGTGGTTGGAGGGACGGGTGGGTGGGGTGGGGGGGGTGCTTGGGTTGCCGTGCGCGCCTTCCGCTGTTTGCGCTTGGCTTCCGCGCGCTCCCGGCGAAGAGACCCGAGGTGTTCGGCGCCTTCCCGGATGCTCCTCCTCCCCTTTGGGCGGTTTTGGGCCGGGGATTCTCAGGTGTCGGTGGGGTTGTTATATTTTTTCAAGGAGGCTTTTAGGGGTGTCCTTGAAGAGTTTTCTCTGCCCTCCTGGGGCTCGCTTGCCGTGACGGAGCTCGGAGTAGAGCGCTTGTTTCGGGAGTGTGGTATCGGGCATGCGGACAATGTGGCCCACCGACTGAAGCTGGCCGAGCGTAGCCATTGCTTCGATGCTGGGGTTGTTGGCCTGAGAGAGAACGCTGATGTCGGTGCGTCGATCCTGCCAATGGATTTGCAGAGATAATGCAGAACGTTGGCTAATGAAGCAAAAAACACTCCATCAAATAAGAAACCCACAGGTTCCAGAAAAAGTAGATGTGAAGCAAGGGGCCGACGCAAATCATTAACCAAAGATAAGATGGCCAGTTCCGTCTTGCTTCACAGGCAGTCCTCCTACGCGCAATTAGCTTCTCACAACTAATGAAAGAAGCAAGTATTTGTGTTTGAAGAACAAAGGGTCAGCCTAGAGACTCCTGCTCATCAGGATGTAGTCAGGCACTCCTGGAAATTCCACTGACAATAAGTAATGTGTTCATCTTCCCAGGCTCCAGCTTCTTCCCACGCTAACGACGCCTCCTTCCTCCCACACACAGCAATCACTTGATTGGATTGGTCCTGTTGATTCGTATTGAAACAGTCGCAATTATTTTGTCCCAAACTGTCTCAAGCCGTGGGCCAGTGGGTAGTGGTCCCTTTAACACGCTGCGCCGCCCATTCAAAATTTCCGCCCGTGCGTCGTTTATTCCCTGTATAAGCCGATGAGCCTCCAATCATCATCATAGGCAGTCCCTCGGAATCGAGGAAGACTTGCTTCCACTCTTAAAATTAGTCCTTAGGTGGCTGAACAGTCCAATACGAGAGCCACAGTCTCTGTCACAGGTGGGACAGATGGTCGTTGAGGGAAGGGGTGGGTGGGGGAGTCTGGTTTGCCGCACGCTCCTTCCGCTGCCTGCGCTTGATTTCGGCATGCTCTCGGCGACGAGACTCGAGGTGCTCAGCGCCCTCCCGGATGCACTTCCTTCCACTTTGGGTGGTCTTCGGCCAGGGACTCCCAGGCGTCGGTGGGGATGTTGCACTTTATCAGGGAGGCTTTGAGGGTGTCCTTGTAACGTTTCTGCTGCCCACCTGGGGCTCGCTTGCCGTGAAGGAGTTCCGAGTAGAGTGCTCGCTTTGGGAGTCTTGTGTCAGGCATGCGAAACTGGAACGTTGGCCCCCCATCCCCCAAGTCTTATCCAAGTTATGTCTCCTTAAAATAACGCGGTAGTCAGATGGGGCTCAGTGGACAGCGCTCTCGCCTCTGAGTCAGAATGTTGTGGCTTCAAGTTCCCACTCCAAGGACGTCAACACAAAATTTTAGACTGACACTCCAACGCAGTGCTGAGGGAGCGCTGCACTGTGTAAGGTGTACGCACTTTGACAGAAGGCACAGAAAGAGGCCAAGAATGAAAAACGAGTGCAGCGAAGGTTCACCAGACTGATTCCAGGGATGACAGGACTGACATATGAAGAAAGACTGGATCGACTAGGCTTATATTCACTGGAATTTAGAAGAATGAGAGGGGATCTCAGAGAAACATATAAAATTCTGATGGGATTGGACAGGTTAGATGCAGGAAGAATGTTCCCGATGTTGGGGAAGTCCAGAATCAGGGGTCACAGTCTAAGGATAAGGGGGTAAGCCATTTAGGACCAAGATGAGGAGAAACTTCTTCACTCAGAGAATTGTGAACCTGTGGAATTCCCTACCACAGAAAGTTGTTGAGGCCAGTTCGTTAGATATATTCAAAAGGGAGTTAGATGTGGCCCTTACGGCTAAAGGGATCAAGGGGTATGGAGAGAATGCAGGAATGGGGTACTGAAGTTGCATGATCAGCCATGATCATATTGAATGGTGGTGCAGGCTTGAAGGGCCGAATGGCCTACTCCGGTACCTATTTTCTATGTTTCTATGTCTATGTTAATACAAGCTTTTCGGGAGTGACTGGACAAAGGGAGAGAAAGGCTGCCAACCCGGGGCAGGTGATGACTCACCACCAATTAAATCCAATCTCTGCGGTTGAGAATCAGGCTGGTTTTATCCGTGAAAACAATGGGTTTGATACATTTGATATGAACCTACCGACGGGCCCCCGAACTGATTGGCCGTGTGGGGAAAAACAATTCTCTCTGGAGACTCCAAGTCTGCAAGAAACCAGGACAACAAAAGGGTCCCCACATTTTTATGAGAACAGAGTGCTTAAGATGAGGAGTTATCTTTTGCCCCGTAGACACCGTGTGCAAAGTGGGGACATTCAGGTCCATCATGGCAATCAGTCAAACGGATCACCAAAAACAACAAAACCGATCCAAACACATTATCGGAAACCGCAGCTCAACGGGTGTTTTATTCATAAAATGGATATATCATCATCATCATAGGCGATCCCTCGAAACGAGGATGACTTGTTTCCATGCCAAAATAAAAGGATGAATTCATAGGTGCTTCAATGAAGGACCCGAACGACATCCTGAAGGGTGGAAGATGCCCTGTGCGTGGATTTTTTTAACGTGGGGTGGCAGTTGCACACCAGCCACCACACGGGCTCGACAGAGCGAGGTCTTGGTCCAGTGGCAAGGGTTAACCAGGATGACTGGAGACCTGCTCTGCTGCACGGACCTAGTGCGCACACATATCGCAGTGTGGGCTGGCCCGTATATATACATGAGCTGGGAGCAGCTCGGGGCAAATGAAAAGGAATAGAATGAACACAGAAGAATCAGAAGAGAAGAGAACAACCAGAAGAGGGAACATTAAAGAGGAACAACCATTCACGGAACCAGCGACCACGAACCTACAATCTACGATTGCAGCAACTAACTGGACTGGTGATTGTATGTCTTCGGTCAATTCTCTCAGAAGTCTTGTTCTTTGTAATTTTTAGTTAGTTTTTGCATAATAAAAACTGACAATTGGGTTAAGCCTAAACTCTGCGTCACATGTAGTCCTTTCCTGTAATTCCCGAGGTCGACGAATCAGGGTGGAGTGTAAAACGAACACCCTACAACTGTCGGAGTTGCTGTCTTTCAGATGAAACCAAGGCCCTGTCTGCTCTCTCAAGTGAATGTAAAAGACCCCACAGCACTGTTTTGAAGAGGAGCAGGGGGAGTTATCCCCGAAAACCAGGATAATAATTATCCATTAATCAACAGTGAGGAGGATAGTGATAGACTGGTGGAATGGGCGGGCAGGTGGCAGATGAAATTTAATGCAGAAAAGAGTGGTGATAAATTTTAGTCAAAGGAAAGAAGAGAGGAAATATACGCTAAAGGCTACAATACTAAAGGGGGTGCACCATCAGAGGGACCTGGGGGTATGTGTGCGCAATTCGTTGAAGGTGGCAGGGCAGGTTGGGACCCTAGGCTTCATGAATAGGGGTGCAGGGATAGAAATTCAGGCCCGCCATAAAGCTGGTGCACCTACCGTTACTGAAGTGTTTTTTCTGCCGCCTCTTTCGCGAAATTTAGCTCTTCGTCATTTTTTTTTCAGGCGGACCGGAGGTTGGTCAAAATGGGGGAGGAAGTGGAGTGGTGAGCAGCAGATTGCCAGCACGAGGGGCGGGAGTGTGGGCGAGACCGAGTCACTGGCGCTGTCAATCATCAGCGGAGTGGCGATGACATCGCGACGCGTGTGCGTCACCACGTTAAGACTTTGGCCCACTGGACCACCGGGCAGGGTTTCGACCGGGCCAGCGGCCTGGCACCCAAGAGGGGGTGCCAGGCTGCCCATTGGCAGTCCAGCCGAATGCGGTGTGCAGGGGGTGGGGGGGGGGGTGGGGAATAATTGTCGGCCCAAACTGGCAGTCGGCCGATCAAAAAAAAAACAACATGGCGGCCGCGACAATGCGCCCTCCCCTTGACTAATCGCCGCACTGCCATGTCGCACACACTTCCAACAAGGTGCACCGACCAGAAAAAGCTTTCCGGGGCACCGTGCGGTGGGTCAAAGAATTTTCACGGTGGATTTAGATGGAGGTGCGGGAGATCGGTCGGGCACCCTGAGGAGGAGTCGGCAGCCGCGGGGCAGAAGTGGGAACCACCGGAAAATCCACCCAGGTGAATTTCGCTGGCGGCGCCCATACGACCGGAAATCGGTGGCTATTCAACTCCGCTGCGTAGCCGCCACTTTCCGACGGTAAGAGGCGTTCTCGGGAGGCTGGATTTCAGCCCCATCGAGTACAAAGGCGTAGAAATCATGATGAACCTGTATAAAACGCTGGTTCAGCCTCGACTGGAGTATTGTGTCCAATTCTGGGCACCGCACTTTAGGAAGGATGGTGAAGGTCTTAGAGAGGGGGCAGAAAAGATTGACGAGAATGGTTCCAGGGATGAGGGACTTCAGCTACGGGGATCGACTGGAGAAGCTGGGGTTGTTCTCCGTGGAGCAGAGAAGGTCGAGAGGAGATTTGATCGAGGTGTTCAAAACCATGAGGGGTCTGGACAGAGTAGATCGAGAGAAACTGTTCCCATTGGTGGAAGGGTGGAGAACCAGAGGACACAGATTTAAGGCGATTGGCAGAAGAACCAAAGGTGCCATGAGGGAAAAATGTTTTTACGCAGCGAGTGGTTAGGATCTGGAATGCGCTGCCTGAGAGGGAGGTGGAGGCAGACTCAATCGCGGCTTTCAAAAGGGAGTTGGATAAGTCCCTGACAGAAAAAAATGTTGCAGAGCTACGGAGAAAGGATGGGGGAGTGGGACTGGCTGACAGTCAGCACGGGCTCAACGGGCTGAATGGCCTTCTTCCGTGCTGAAACCATTCTATGATTCTATGCTATCTGGTCATTATCACAGTGTTGTTTGTGGGAGCTTGCTGTGCGCAGATTGGCTGCTGAGTTTCCCACATTAAAACAGTGACTGCACTTCAGAAAGTACTTCATTGGATGTAAAGTGCTTTGGGATGTCCTGAGATTGTGAAAGGCGCTATATAAATGCAAGTCTTTCAATTATATTCAGCATTGAGGTGCAAATGCAGTGAGGAGACAGATGAATCGACGAGCATTGCAAGCTCGAGCGAGTGGTATGGATCTCTTTCGAGTTTGGGATACACCGTGGTCCACACATCGAGGAAGTACTTGATATCTCCAAAAAGTGAGAGTCTAACCACCGCCCCTTGACATTCAACGGCATTACCATCGCCGAATCCCCCACCATCAACATCCTGGGGGTCACCATTGACCAGAAACTTAACTGGACCAGCCCCATAAATACTGTGGCTACAAGAGCGGGTCAGAGGCTGGGTATTCTGTGGTGAGTGTCTCACCTCCTGACTCCCCAAAGCCTTTCCACCATCTACAAGGCACAAGTCAGGAGTGTGATGGAATACTCTCCACTTGCCTGGATGAGTGCAGCTCCAACAACACTCAAGAAGCTCGACACCATCCAGGACAAAGCAGCCGCTTGATCGGCACGTTACCCACCACCATCAACATTCACTCCCTCCACCACCGGCGCACCGTGGCTGCAGTCTGCACCATCTACAAGATGCACTGCAGCAACTCGCCAAGGCTTCTTCGGCAGCACCTCCCAAACCCGCGACCTCTAACCGCCTAGAAGGACAAGGGCAGCAGGCGCATGGGAACACCACCACCTCCACGTTCCCCTCCCAGTCACACACCATCCTGACTTGGAAATATATCGGCCGTTCCTTCATCGTCGCTGGGTCAAAATCCTGGAACTCCCTCCCTAACAGCACTGTGTGGGAGCACCTTCACCACACGGGACTGCAGCGGTTCAAGAAGGCGGCTCACCATCACCTTCCCAAGGGGCAATTTGGGATGGGCAATAAATGCCGGCCTTGTCAGCGACACCCCCCAACCAGGGAACGAATAAAAAAAAAATAATGCAATACAGAGGAACTGTCTGCTGCACCAGATAGTGAAGTGATTACTCTGTGACGACGGAAACTTTTGATATTCCACTGTTGTCAAGCGAGCAAGATAAATGTGGACACCATTGCGCATCAAACCTCACAGTGCAACTTCTCTTCTTGTCAAACCGCATGATTTGATTGCGGCTGATCTGCCATTTGCTGTTGTGACAAAGAAAACGGCAAACAGAAAATTATAGGGTGTGCTGAGAAATGACTGAGGCCCTGACATTGTGGGATATTAATTTACAAACACTTAATGCTTCACCTCTACTACTTTAGCAGAAGCATTATGTGAATTATTGAAGCTTCGATCTCGCCGATCGTGACGGCAATTTAAGTACTTGACATTGTTTTAGATTCTATCTCCCGCTTGCTCCGAGAGAGCTGATCTTATTAGGGATAAGGTGCAGTAGGAGGGGCTCAGAATCCTTTCAGATCAACGAGGCAGAATCGGGTTAGTATTGTTTCACAGTTAGTTTGTTTGGTTTGCAATGCACAGATTTTTTTCTAAAATAAGGCTTGTTGCAATATCGACGGTTACACTGCCACAGGTCAAAGCCACCTAATAAAATAACAAGGCACCTTGAAAGGTGTCTAACCTGGTAACTCAGTTACTGAAATTCACATTCACAGTTTGAGAAATCAATTGATCTGAGCCTTGAAAACTGGGCGTGTTACATTGCTTTGAGCAGAATAGCAACGGCTCCCTCCCATTTACTTGTTACATTTGCTGTCAATTTAAATGACCAACAATTTTCATGCAGAAATATGACGTATAGAAGCCAGTGCTTTGAATGACTATATACAGGGAAATATCCATGCTTATCTTTGATATTTTTTATATATATTGGCTCCCGGTCCAGCAACGCCTCGAATTTAACACTCTCTGGGCTGGGTTTTCGGTTGCCTCACGCCTCAGTTAGCGGCCAGAGGGGGCGTTAATGGGATCGTAATAAGTTACCGACCGGGAGCACAGCGTTTAGCGCCCCGACCCAAAATTCATTCGAGGCTCATCAGGGGCGCAAACCAGTAGCGCCCGGCTGCTATCGATCGCTCTGATCCTGACGTATTCCTGGTGCAACTCCCACGCTTGCGTCCTGGTCGGTAAGTTCGGTGTGTGCGCCTCATTGAGCGCCCGCCAAGAACGACGTCTGGGAAAACAGTGGGTGCAGGCTTGCAGTGTCGTTAACTGGCGGCTACTTAAAGGGATGAGGAAGCGCTTCCCTCGGAGGTCACAGTCAGTGCAACGTTTACACACAGCACGGTGCGTGAGACTCCCAGTTTGCAGCAGTAGATAGATGTAACAGTGCGGGGGGGGAAAACTAGTGATTTTTGAAAACTTTAATGGGTGCATTATTGTGCCACGCCTTTAAGACTCGGCTTTTCCCGGGATCTGACCCGGAGTTCCGTGCATGCGCAATGGGTCCACAAAATGTACCGATCAAACTTTCATTATCGCTCCCCCCTCCCCCAGCTCTGGTGTGCAACGGCTGACTTATCGCCCCTGTCAACTCTTCGACCGATTCGGACCAATTTCTGGGCGGAGGGCGCAAACTTTTTCAAGGCTCTAAAATTACCGCTCCGCCTCGATTAACGCCCTAAATGAGGCGCGACCGAATTTTCACCCCTCAATCTTGTTTCCAAATCGCTCCAGGGCCTTGCCCCACCCTCTCACTGTAACTTCCTCCAGTCCAACAACCAATTGAGTAGACTGGGCCTGTACTCTCCGCTGTTTAGAAGAATGAGAGGTGACATTGAAAGATACGAGATTCTGAGGGGGATTGACCGGGTAGATGCAGGGAGGGTGTTTTCTCCCAGGGCTGGGGAGTCTAGAACCAGGGGTCACAGTCTCAGGATAATGGGTCGGCCATTTAGGACTGAGATGAGGAGGAATTCCTTCACTCAGAGGCTGGTGAATCTTTGGAATTCTCTGTCCCAGAGGGCTGTGGATGCTGAGTCGTTGAGAAGATGTGAGGCTGAGAGCAATAGATTTTTCGACTCTCGGGGAATCGAGGGAAACGGGGACTGGGCGGGAAAGTGGAGTTGAGGTCGATGATCAGCCATGATCTTATTGAATGGCGGAGCAGGCTCGAGGAGCCAAATGGCCTACTCCTGCTCTGAATTCTTATGTTCTTAAACAATGTTCACTTTAAGCCACTCGGCCTTATGACTGCACAGCTGGCTCACTGGTTGTTAAATGGAAAAAAACACGCATGCATGGAATTCTGAATGGGCCACGCAAATGATTCGAGGGAACCATGCCTATAACCCTCCGCGATATCTGTGTTGCTCTAGTTTTGGCCTTTTGCATATCCCAATTTCCTTTGCTCCACCATTTGTGGCCGTGCCTTCAGCTGTTGGGACCACATGTTCTGGAACTCCCTCTCTAAACATCCCCACCTCTCTGCCTCTCTCTCCTCCTTTAAGAACCTCCTTAAAACCTACCTCTTTTACCAATCTTTTGGTCACCTGTCCCAATATGTTTTTACGCGGCTCGGTGGTCAAATTTTGTCTAATACCGCCCCTGTCCAACAACAAACTTGCAGAGCTCCCGAGCATTGCTGATGGTCCAACCTTGCACTCTCTCTTCATGGCTCTCTCTCGCTGCTTCCAATCTTCCCAAGCCTTTGTTTTTCTGCTCCGCGAATTCCCCAAAATCTCCCTCCTCTGCTCAGTCCCCTCCTGCTCTCCGTTTACTGTGTCCGCTCTCCCCCTGCCCTCTTTCTCTTTTGGTCTTCTTATGCTTTCCATTTCTCTGCTCTTGTCGCACCGAATCCCGCTCACCCATCAGCCCCTGTGCTCGCTGCCCATGTCCTAACTCACACCAAATCCCGCTCACCCATCACCCCCTGTGCTCTCTGTCCCGTGTCCTAACTCGCACCGAGTCCCGCTCACCCATCGCCGCCTGTGCTCGCTGCCCCGTGTCCTAACTCGCACCGAGTCCCGCTTACCCATCACCCCCTGTGCTCGCTGCCCCATGTCCTAACTCGCACCGGGTCCCGCTCACCCATCACCCCCTGTGCTCTCTGTCCCGTGTCCTAACTCGCACCAAGTCCCGCTCACCCATCGCCGCCTGTGCTCGCTGCCCCGTGTCCTAACTCGCACCGAGTCCCGCTTACCCATCACCCCCTGTGCTCGCTGCCCCATGTCCTAACTCGCACCGGGTCCCGCTCACCCATCACCCCCCCCGTGCTCACCGACCTACATTGGCTCCCGGTTAAGCAACGTGCAATTTTAAAATTCTCATCCTTGTTTACAAATCCCTCCATGGCCCTCGCCCCCTCCCTATCTCTGTAATCTCCTCCAGCTCCACAACCCCCGAGATCTCTTCGCTCCTCAAATTCTGCCCTTTTGCGCATCCCTGATTTTAATCGCTCACCATTGGTGGCTGTGCCTTCTGTTGCCTGGGCCCCAAGCTCTGGAACTCCCTCCCTATACCTCTCCGTCTCTCTACCTCTCTTTCTTCCTTTAAGATGCTCCTTAAAACCTGATTTTTTGACCAAGCTTTTGGTCACCTGCCGTAATTCCTTATGTGGCTCGCTGTCAAATTTTGTTGTATAATGCTCCTGTGAAATGCTCTGGGACATTTTACTACGTTAAAGGCGTATAAATATAAAGTTGTTGTTGGTGTTGTCGAGTTGCTGACCGCTCACTCTTTGCTCACTGTCTTCTCTTCTTTTTCTCCCTTTCTCTCTTGGCACTGTGTTCTCCGATCCTCTTATTTGCTGCTCCTCATCTCCCTCCATCCTATCACTCTCTGTTCCAGGTCTTTCACTGCCCTCTGTTCATACTCCCAATATGTTCTGTTTATGGGCATCCCCTGCCCTCTCACACTTGGGGTCCAATTTTCCGTCTTCTGATTTCTTGGTGCAATGTAGCAACTGTGCCGAGAACAGTCAGCAAGACCATTTCAATTATTATATTTATTCCAAGGGGGATAGAGTATAAAAGCAGAGAAGTCCTGCCACAACTGTACAGGGTATCGGTGAGGCCACATCTGGAGTACTGCATACAGTTTTGGTCCCCGTATTTAAGGAAGGATATACTTACATTGGAAGCTGTTCAGAGAAGGTTCACTGGTTGATTCCAGAGATGAGGGCGTTGACTTATGAGGAAAGGTTGAGTAGGTTGGGCCTCTACTCATTGGAGTTCAGAAGAATGAGAGGTGATATTATTGAAATATATAAGATAATGAGGGGGCTCGACAAAGTGGATGCAGAGAGGATATTTCCACTCATAGGAAACTCAGGGAAACATAGAAACATAGACATAGAAATTAGGTGCAGGAGCAGGCCATTCGGCCTTCGAACCTGCACTGCCATTCAATAAGATCATGGCTGATCATTCAACCTCAGTACCCCTTTCCTGCTTTCTCTCCATACCCCTTGATCCCTTTGGCCGTAAGGGCCACATCTAACTCCCTTTTGAATATATCTAATGAACTGGCCTCAACAACTTTCTGCGGGAGAGAATTCCACAGATTAACCACTCTCTGAGTGAAGAAGTTTCTCCTCATCTCGGGGACATAGTCTCAGACTAAGGGGCCACCCATTTAAAACTGAAATGAGGAGGAATTTCTTCTCTCTGAGGTTTGTAAATTTATGGAATTCTCTGCGCCAGAGAGCTGTGGAGACTGGGTCATTGAGTATATTTAAGGCGGAGATAGACAGATTTTTGAGCAATAAGGGAGTAAAGGGATATGGGGAGCGGGCAGGGAAGTGGAGCTGAGTCCATGATCAGATCAGCCATGATCTTATTGAATGGCGGAGCAGGCTCGAGGGGCCAAATGGCCTACTCCTGCTCCTATTTCTTAAGTTCTTATGTTCTTATATATCCTACTCTCTGTGGATTCAACCCATAACCCACCAAGACGCCATTGGGAGTGGAAATTTGATTTCAGTGCCATGGCTAACTGTGCCAAATACTCCTGTCGCTTCACATCAAGACAACAACAACTTGTATTTATATCGCACCCTTAATGTCGTGAAATATCCCAAGGCGCTTTACAGGAGCGTTATGAGACAAAAAATTTGACACCGAGCCACATAAGGAGAAATCAGCGCAGGTGAGCTTGGTCAATGAGATCGGTTTTAAGGAGCGTCTGGAAGGAGGAAAGAGAGGAAGAGAGACGGAGAGGTTTAGGGAGGGAGTTCCAGAGATTGTGGCCCAGGCAACAGAAGGCACGGCCACCAATGGTTGAGCAATTATAATCAGGGATGCTCAAGAGGGCAGAATTAGAAGATCGCAGATATCTCGGGGGGTTGTGGGGCTGGAGGAGATTACAGAGATAGGGAGGGGGCGAGGGCCATGGAGGGATTTGTAAACAAGGATGAAAATTTTTAAATCGAGATCTTGCTTAACTCGGAGCCAATATAGGTCATCGAGCACAGAGGTTGATGGGTGAGCGGAACTTGGTGTGAGTTAGGACACGGGGCACCTCTAGTTTATGTAGGGCAGAATGTGGGAGGCCAGCCAGGAGTGCGTTGGAATAGGCAAATGGAGATCATCAGACGAAGTGGAGAGAGCTGGGAAGTTCAGAAGAGGGAGTGAGAGGGTAAGGGAGAGCTGGGGAAGGGTCAGAGGGCAAGGGGAGACTGGCAGCAAAAAGTGGGAGATCAGGGGATAAGTCAGATTACAAAGTGAAATGGTTGGGGAAATCTGAGGTTGGGATAACAAGAACATAAGAAATAGGAGCAGGAGTCAGCCATTTGGCCCCTCGAGCCTGCTCCATCATTCAATAAGATCATGGCTGATCTGATCATGGACTCAGCTCCACTTATCGCTCAAAAATCTGTCTATCTCCACCTTAAATATATTCAATGACCCAGCCTCCACAACTCTCTGGGGCAGAGAATTCCACAGATTTACAACCCTCTGGGAGAAGAAATTTCTCCTCATCTCAGTTTTAAATGGGCGGCCCCTTATTCTGAGACTATGTCCCCTAGTTTTAGTTTCCCCTCTGAGTGGAAACATCCTCTCTGCATCCACCTTATCAAGTCCCCTCATAATCTTATACATTTCAATAAAATCACCTCTCATTCTTCTGAACTCCAATGAGTAGAGGCCCAACCTACTCAACCTTTCTTCATACGTCAACCCCCTCATCTCCGGAATCAACCTAGTGAACCTTCTCTGAACAGCCTCCAATGCAAGTATCTCCTTCCTTAAATACGGAGACCAAAAATGTGGTGTATGTAGCACACAAATCACTGACTCCACACGGTCTGGTGTAAATCTAACTGCTGTGACCTTCGTCCTTTATTGTTCAGCTCCAGAGTGCCTCTCAGGTGTGGTGGTCAGCCTTATATAGCCCTTGTTGCAGGTACTACCAGGTTTCCCACCACAGCGCCCTCTGTGGTGTGGCATAGTGCTTACATTACATTTACGGTACTGGGACGATACACACATCATTACATAACATCACCTCTCCCCGCCCCCCGCACCAGGACGCACATCATTACAAAACAAAAACTTTAGGATAAGAACAGGAGCTCGGGAGAGGGCAACCGAAGAGCAGGTGCTGGAAGCAGGAAGCTTTGTATTGGCTGATACTTGCTGCAGAAAATCAAAGCTGTTGGATTAAGAATGTATTTTTGGGTCTGGAAAGAGTAACCTTTTCTGTGTGGTGATTTCTAGCAAGTACTTCAAAAATCTGTGTTAATTACGCTACTTTACAATCAAATTTCTGTTTATCCCAATCAGTATTGTGATGATTAGTAATGTTTTGTTGATTGGAGAATGTTATAATCCTATAGTTTAAAAATGATTTAGCAATAAGTTAAAATTAACCTGAGTAAATATTCAATGTTATTTTGTCTTAGAATGGGTTCTCCGACTGTTTTACTTAAATTGTGCACATTTATTCACCAGTTGCCGTTGAACTGAACTCGAACTAACTAAAACTTTCAGGAGTTCATTTACAGCGACAAAGAAAAATTACATTTTGAACTCTGCACCCAACGGGCCAGAAATTCACCTCTGCTCCGTTTGGGCTGGATCATTGGAATTAAATGAGGACTTAACGCCAGGACAGATAGGGCAGAGATTGGAGGAAACCGAGACCGTTTTTGTGTACAAAAATGAATGGGGGTGGACAAAGGGCGGCAGAGAGTGGGAAGAGAGTCAGGAGCGGGGCGGAAGGCGAGCGATGTCATTTAGCGTGCCGCTGACATGTTGCAATATCTCTCCCCTTCACTTAAAGGGGAGGGATGCTACGAGACCCAGTGAGACCTCTGTTGTGCCACCAGGGAGTGCTTTGGCTGGGCTGGACCATATACAGTAGACACCTCAAATCGCTGGAGCAATATCACCAGTGATGTCTCCGCAAGATCCTGCAAATCCCCTGGGAGGACAGACGCACCAACGTCAGTGTTCTCGATCAGGCCAACATCCTCAAATTCTGGTTGCACTTCAGTCCCCATGCTCGTTGGGCATGTACATTTTTGGGCATGTACAGTAGGCACCTCAAGTCGCTGGAGAAATACCACCAGTGATGTGTCCGCAAGATCCTGCAAATCCCCTGGGAGGACAGACGCACCAACATCAGTGTTCTCGCTCGGGCCAACATCCCCAGCATCGAAACACTGACCGCACTCGACCCGTTCCGCTGGGCGGGCCACATTGTCCGCATGCCCGACACGAGACTCCCAAAGCAAGCGCTTTACTCGGAACTCCTACATGGCAAGCGAGTCCCAGGTGGGCAGAGGAAACGTTTCAAGGACACCCTCAAAGCCTCCATGATAAAGTGCAACATCCCCACCGACACCTGGGAGTCCCTGGCCAAAGACCGCCCTAAGTGGAGGAAGAGCATCCGGGAAGGCGCTGAGCAGCTCGTCGTCGAGAGCATGCAGAAACCAAGCGCAGGCAGCGGAAAGAGCGTGCGGCAAACCAGTCCCACCCACCCTTTCCTTCAACCTCTGCCGTCCCACTTGTGACAGAGACTGTAATTCCCATATTGGACGGTTCAGTCACCTGAGAACTCACTTTTAGAGTGGAAGCAAGTCTTCCTCGATCTTGAAGGACTGCCTATGATGATGATGATATCCGGGCCAGCGGCCCGACACCCAAGACTGGGTGTCGGGGCTTCCCCTTGGCGGCTGATAATTTTTACAAAAATGGCGGCTGCGATGGTGCGCCCTCCCTTTAAGGACGGGCGGTGAGGGGTCGGAGCCGCCTGGTGAGGGCGGAGAGTCGGGGCAAGGTGTGGGGAGCACATTGCGGACGTGTCGTGCCTTCTGCCTGCCCCCCGGGCGGAAATGCCATACCGACCGCTTACCGGCCCTTAATAAAAGGAGCACTTTCGGCCCCACCCGTGTTCAGGCAGTGTAAACAGTGACACTCAGTACTCCCACAGTCAACCTGCATATTACCGCTCTCCTCATTTACCTGTTTTAAACGTGTAATTCAAATGCAAGTCCACAAACTTGGATTCTGTCCCTTTTCGCAATAGGAACCTTGGCCCGGTGTTTCCAACTTGGGCACGCCCAAAAACGTGCCCAAAATTGCGGCCCTTTTGAAGACACCAAGTTGTGCCCAAGCATCCTGCCAAACTTTTTGGAATGCACCCAAACTTAATGTGGCCGCAAATCAGAGTAAATCAACTTGCACAATCGGATCCCAAGAAAAGATCGAATCCAACGCAAGTACATCTCTTTTTTAAAAAATGTATTGATTGACGGGATGTGGGCATCGCCCAGCATTTATTGCCCATCCCTAATCGCCCTCGAGAAGCGGGGTGGTGAGCCGCCTTCTCGAATACAACTGAGTGTCTCGCTGGGCCATTTCAAGGGGCAGTTAAGAGTCTGGAGTCACGTATAGGCCAGACCGGGTAAGGGCGGCAGATTTCCTTCCCGAAAGGACATTGGTGACCCAGATGGGTTTTTACGACAATCCGCTGGTTTCATGGTCACCATGACTGACACTGGCTTTGACTCGCTTGAATATTTGCTCCTCTTCTAACCCTCACTCATGTCCGTCAGGCAGAAAAGGCTTATAAGAATTTGAAATCGGGAAGCTTTTCAATTTTTAAGGTGACTTTTACGCGGGCAATAAAAATAAGAAACAGAACTTGCAGAGCGAGTGGCGGTGAGGATAAATTTCTGAAGAAGAAAAATCGTAAAATTGCAATTAAGAGGTCAGAAAAATAACTTTGATTCCTGCTGCGTGTGAAAATCTGGTCTCAATGTAGAGAGATCTCCTCTCTCTCCCCCGCACAAAAGCAATGGGAGGATACTGGCGATCGGGACACAAGCGGGGCATGGCCAGTTGTTACTGGCGGAGATTCGTTCAGGTGGGAGGGTTTGATTGACGGATAAACAACAACAACTTGTGTTTATATAGCGCCTTTATCATAGTGAAACATCCCAAGGATACGGGGTAGGCAATTTAGGACCGAGCTGAGGAGAAATGTTTTCACTCAGAGGGTGGTGAACCTGTGGAATTCTCTACCACAGAAGGCTGTGGAGGCCAAGTCACTGAATATATTTAAGAGGGAGATAGATAGATTTCTAGACACAAAAGGCATCAAGGGATATGGGGAAAAAGCGGGAATATGGTGTTGAGATAGAGGATCAGCCATGATCATATTGAATGGCGGTGCAGAATCGAGGAGCCGAATGGCCTACTACTGCTCCTATTTTCTATGTCGATGTTTCTAAGGCGTTTCACAGGAGTATTATGCGATAAAAATTTTACACCGAGCCGCATAAGTAGAGATTAGCGGAGGTGACCAAAAGCTTAGTCAAAGCGGTAGGTTTTAAGGAGTGTCTTGAAAGAGCATCTTGAAAGAGAGGTAGAGAGGCGGAGAGGTTTAGGGAGGGAGTTCCAGAGCTTGGGGCCCAGGCAACAGAAGGCACGGCCACCGATGGTTGAACGGTTATAATCGGAGATGCTCAGGAGGGCAGAACTAGAGGATCGCAGACATCTCGGGGGGTGGGGGGTTGTGCGATTACAGAGATAGGGAGGGGCGAGGCCATGGAGCGATTTATAAACAAGGATGGGAATTTTGAAATCGAGGCGTTGCTTAACCGGGAGCCAATGTAGGTCAGCGAGCACAGGGGGTGATGGGTGAGCGGGAATTGGTGTGAGTTAGGACACGGGGCAGCGAGCACAGGGGGTGATGGGTGAGCGGGACTTGGTGTGAGTTAGGACACGGGGCAACGAGCACATGGGGTGATGGGTGAGCGGGACTTGGTGTGAGTTAGGACATGGGGCAGTGAGCACAGGGGTGATGGTTGAGCGGGACTCGGTGCGAGTTAGGACACGGGGCAGTGAGCACAGGGGTGATGGGTGAGCGGTACTTGGTGCGAGTTAGGACACGGGGCAGTGAGCACATGGGGTGATGGGTGAGCGGGACTCGATGCGAGTTAGGACATGGGGCAGCGAGCACAGGGGGGCGATGGGTGAGCGGGACTTGGTGTGAGTTAGGACACGGGGCACAGAGGGTGATGGGTGAGCGGGACTCGGTGCGAGTTAGGACACGAGGCAACGAGCACAGGGGGTGATGGGTGAGCGGGACTTGGTGTGAGTTAGGACACGGGGCAACGAGCACATGGGGTGATGGGTGAGCGGGACTTGGTGTGAGTTAGGACATGGGGCAGTGAGCACAGGGGTGATGGATGAGCGGGACTTGGTGTGAGTTAGGACACAGGGCAGTGAGCACAGGGGTGATGGGTGAGCGGGACTTGGTGCGAGTTAGGACACGGGGCAGCGAGCACAGGGGGTGATGGGTGAGCGGGACTTAGTGCGAGTTAGGACACTGGGCAGTGAGCACAGGGGGTGATGGGTGAGCGGGACTCGGTGCGATTTAGGACACGAGGCAACGAGCACAGGGGGTGATGGGTGAGCAGTGTCATGTATTCAACCAGCATTGTAACCCATGTATAATCTGACCTAAGTTGTACACTGTGAGAACACTGACTTGTGGGAGACACTCCTAACCTAGACCTTCAGATATAAAAGGGGAAGCTCCACCCACTTCCTGCACTTGAGTGCTATGAAATAAAGGACAGGTCACAGAACTGTTTACAGGTAACCTTCAGGGTCGCTGACCGAGGGCCGTGCGGCTCTTTGTCGGCCGACCCGGACACGATGAGCCAAAATGGCCTCCTTCTGCCCTGTAAATTTCTCAGTTTCTATTACCGCCCGAGAGAGGCGAGCCGGTATGCAACGCCCCCCTGGTTGCGACACCGGTTGATTTCTGATTCCCGCCCGACACGTAGCGCCCCGTAGAGCGCCCCCTGGTGGGACCGCCTGTGACAGCGGGCGTTCTGAGCTGTAGCGGCCCCAGTGAGGTGAATTATGTTGACCTGAGGTAAGTGCGATTGGGTTTTTGTATTTTATTTATTCTGCGATTTATGTTGAGGTGGCGCGAGTTATTTACTGAGAAAGTATTTGGCGTGTTTTTACTCCCCGAGGCCTCTCTCAGGGCGCTCCGAGGCCGGCTGTTTAGCTCGTTGATTTTCACTCGCTCAGCCGGCCTTGCGCCCTGAGAGAGGTGTACAACGCCTCCCTTAGCTCCCCGCCCCACACTCAGGGCCCAGCTGGTGAATTTTGTCGACTGAGGCGCAAACTGTTCCCGGGCGCAAACTTTACCGTCCCGTCGCCATTACCGCCCCGAATGGAGCGAAGCCAAAAATCCCACCCCTTCATCTTCTGCAACTCATTCCCACCCTCAGCCTCCCCTTCCTCCCACAATCTACAGGTGATTAATAGCCGAGCGTGCTGTCACCGCAGCATTACCCAGCCTTCTCGTACCTTCTCAGCCTCTGCTCTCACGGCCTTTAGCTCTTCACCCCCGCATCGCCAATATAAAAACAATTAACCTATTTTATCTCCTGTCAGGGCTGTCAACGCAGGAGCTGTTTGGGGGAAATGTCTGATCGGAAACACCGAGACAGATCACAATCCCCTTTCAAACAAACGGCCGGCACCTGAATAAATTCCGCAATTCACACAATGAATAAATTAAACTGCAAATGAACAAGATTTTTTTTTTAATCGGCTTCTTTATTCCTCATTTTGGGAAGTCCGGCGACATCAAACAAATAAAACTCTGGAACAGGGCGTACTCAACAACTTCGGGCTCATGGACAGCAGTCGCGCCCATTGTAGTTACGCTGAACTCCAAGTCATCGTCAACACCTTCACCGAGGCATACAGAAGCATGGGCCTTACACTAAACATCCGTAAGACAAAGGTTCTCCACCAACCTGACCCCGTCACACAGCACTGCCCCCCCCTGGTCATAAAGATCCACGGCACGGCCTTGGTCAGCATGGACCACTTTCCATGCCTCGGGAGCCTACTATCAGCAAGGACAGACATTGACAACGAGGTTCAACACCGCCTCCAGTGCGCCAGCACAGCCTTCGGTTGCCTGAGGAAGAGAGTGTTCGAAGGCCCTCAAATCTGGTACCAACGTTATGGTCTACAGGGCTGCAGTGATAGCCGCCCTCCTGTATGGCTCAGAGACATGTACCATATACAGTAGACACCTCAAATCGCTGGAGAAATACCATCAACGCTGTCTCCGCAAGATCCTGCAAATCCCCTGGGAGGACAGACGCACCAACGTCAGTGTTCTCGATCAGGCCAACATCCCCAGCATCGAAGCACTGACCGCACTCGACCAGCTCCGCTGGGCAGGGCCACATTGTTCACATGCCTGACACCAGACTCCCAAAGCAAGCGCTCTACTCGGAACTCCTACACGGCAAGCGAGCCCCAGGTGGGCAGAGGAAACATTTCAAGGACACCCTCAAAGCCTCCCTGATAAATTGCAACATCCCCACCGACACCTGGGAGCCCCTGGCCAAAGACCGCCCTAAGTGGAGGAATAGCATCCGGGAGGGCGCTGAGCACCTCGAGTCTCGTCGCCGAGAGCATGCAGAAACCAAGCGAAGGCAGCGGAAGGAGCGTGCGGCAAACCAGTCTCACCCTCCCTTTCCTCCAACCACTGTCTGTCCCACCTGTGACAGAGACTGTAATTCCCGTATTGGACTGTTCAGCCACCTGAGAATTCACTTTTAGAGTGGAAACAAGTCTTCCTCGATTCCGAGGTACTGCCTGTGATAATGAGTTATGCATGTGTGATATATTCTTACATCACTAAGTGACACGCTACACAAGATGGCTCCAATACAGAAACAGTCATGTGACCTTGCCACATGATCCTTTATCATTTTCATCAGTAGTTGCAGTGCATGAGTAGTCCACTAGGGAAAAGTTCTATCACAACGTGTTGCTCACCTATACCAAAGATTTTGCGATGTTTTAAGCCACGTAATTTGGTTGCACCCAGAATATGGGTGTACCTGGGCCCAAGCACGGAGAAAAGTCCAAACCCACAGGTCTCTGGCTTTGGATGGAGCTCGATTGGAACAGCAATAGTAGGTAAAGGAGTACACAATGTTTGAGGGGGAAGGCCATTCTCCCAGGACACATTGAGCCAAAGAAAGAGTCAGGAGAGACACAGTCCAATTCTGGGCACTGCACTTCAGGAAGGATGTGATGGCCTTAGAGATGATGCAGAAAAGATTTCCGAGAATGGTCCCAGGGATGAGGGACTTCAGTGACGTGGATTGACTGGAGAAGCCGGGGTTGTTCTCCTTGGAGCAGAGAAGGTCGAGAGGAGATTTGATCGAGGTGTTCAAAATCAGGAGGGGTCTGGACAGAGCAGATAGAGAGAAACTGTTCCCATTGGTGGAAGGGTGGAGAACCAGAGGATACAGATTTAAGGCGATTGGCAAAAGAACCAAAGGCGACACGAGGAAAAACATTTTCCCGCAGCGAGTGGTTAGGATCTGGAATGCGCTGCCCGAGAGGGTGGTGGAGGCAGACTCAATCGCGGCTTTCAAAAGGGAGTTGGATAAGTACCTGACAGAAAAAAATGAGCAGGGCTACGGGGAAAGGGCGGGGGAGTGGGACTGGCTGAGGTGTTCTTGCAGAGAGCCAGCATGGGCTCGACGGGCCGAATGGCCTCCTCCTGTAACTGTTCTGTGATTCTATTATGTGACTCTAGTCTGAAATGAAAGGCATTGGAAAGTAAATAGCCAAATTAAATTGCTTGGTGTACAGGAAGAAAAGGCAAGGGACACAAAATTATTCCTCCCACTTAGACACACATGTAAGTTACAGATTAAAGGAGGAAGCACGTGTTATTTTGAAAGGCGTGACTTGCACTGCGGGACAGTCAGACAGATAGAATATCCCACCAATCTCACCTCAGGTCGTGCCCGTTCGTCCGTCCGGATATCTCAGCAAGGCGCAGCAAGTGCGCAGGACAGGACAAGCAGTTGACAGACATGTTCCCGCGTAGGATAGAAAAACCATAGCGAAATACTGTGGACACTGGAATCGGAAATCGAAACAGAAAACGCTGGAAATCTCAGCGGGTCAGGCAGCATCGATGGAGAGAGAAACAGAGTTAATGCTTCGGGTCACAGAAACATAGAAACATAGAAAATAGGTGCAGGAGTAGGCCATTCGGCCCTTCGAGCCTGCACCGCCATTCAATAAGATCATGGCTGATCATTCCTTCAGTACCCCTTTCCTGCTTTCTCTCCACAACCCCTGATCCCCCCAACTGCAAGGGCCACATCCAACTACCCCCCCCGAACACATCCAACGAACCGGCACCAACAACTCCTGTGACGAAGGGTCATCGACATGAAACATCATCAGAGGCAGTCTCTCGGAATCGAGGAAGACTTGCTTCCACTCTTAGAATGAGTCCTTAGGTGGCTGAACAGTCCAATACGGGAACCACAGTCCCTGTCACAGGTGGGACAGATAGTCGTTGAGGGTAAGGGAGGGTGGGACTGGTTTGCCGCACGCTCTTTCCACTGCCTGCGCTTGCTTTCTGCATGCATGAAACGTTAACTCTGTTTCTCTCTCCACAGATGCTGCCTGACCTGCTGAGTATTTCCAGCATTTTCTGTTTTAATTTCAAATTCCAGTATTTTGCTTTTGTGTTAGTGTTTAATTCACTGTCACTTCCTCGAAGAAGTCCTGCTCTTCCCTCAGACGGGATTCCCGTTTGTGTCTTTTGCCTTGTTCACCTTCTTTGCTTTCTGTTTCCCTACTCGTGTTTGATGAGCTATCTGCCAAGACTCGCTTTCACAGCTACATCTCTTTCCTCAGTAACTGCCTCCGCCTCGGGCTTAATCCGCGCGGATTCCAACTGAAATTCCACCCCTTCAGGTCTTGGGTCCACCCAGGATTACAGATATCTCCGAGATATTCAGCGTTCCTCAAACCACTGCTCTCGCCGCATCCTGGCGTCCACACTCAACGCTATGCGCCATCATCATCATCATCATAGGCGGTCCCTCGAACGAGGATGACTTGCTTCCACACCAAAAGAAATGAGTTCACAGGTGTTTCAATGAAGGACCTGATATTCCAGCCCTCAACTCCAATTGAAGGGTGGAAGATGCCTGTGCGTGGATTTTTTTAACGTGGGGTGGCCGTTGCACACCAGCCACCACACGGGCTTGACCGAGCGAGGTCTTGGTCCAGTGGCAAAGATTAACCAGGACGACTGAAGACCTACTCTACTGCACGGACCTAGTGCCCACACATATCGCAGTGTGGGCTGGGCCCGTGCTGCCCCTGGGCCCTCGCCTCTCCTGGGCCCCGTACCCTCATTCACCGCAGCTCCGCCACGATCTCTCACCGCTCCTCTGCCACAATTTCTCGCTGCACCTCCGCACCAAACCTTCGCCGCACCTCCGCCACGATCTCTCGCCGCTCATCCGCCCCGACCTTCTCTCTCTTCTCCGCTGTGCCTGGGCCCCGCCGATGTTCCTGCCCACGCTCCACATGGCGAACTGGGCCTCGACGACGTCACCCAGTCACCCTCCTCGAAGTTGTTGCATACTTGGAACGGCTCGCGCTGGAATATGTAGCGGTATGCCCACGATGTTGTAGGGCCTCCACTCCAGCTCTCTGATCATCCCATTTCACCTGGCTATGTGCCACCGGAGTTCTGACGAAGGATCGTCGACCCGAAACGTTAACTGTGTTTCTCTCTCCGCAGATGCTGCCTGACCCGCTGAGCGTTTCCAGCATGTTCTGTTTTTATTTGGGGCAGAAAAACAGTTCCGCTGGAGAGCGAGCGTATACTACGCCGTGACCCCCTCGTCCGTGAGCCTGATGAGATTACAGTCCGCCTTTTTATTCAGTTCTGAATTGACTTAGTGCAAAGATCTGCTGTTTGGCAGAGCTCATTGTTGCTGCTCAAAAGAGGTTTTAGTTCAATTTAATTTACATTTTGGTTCAACTGTGATTCAAGCCTTGATATCAGATGTACTTTTGTTGCTGTACATCTGCTTCTGATCTTTGAAATTCTGTAATTAAGAGGACAGCTCAAGATGTACTTGTAGATTTACAGCGGCTCAGTGTAAGCATCGTCAAGCTGCTGGCTTTCACTCTGTCACAACAAAACCGTTGTCTGCTTTTTTTTCGTTGCCTTTTGCAGGCTGCTCATGGTCAAATAATAAAAACTGTCACACGCTCTTTGTAATGTATGCATCATCATCATAGGCAGTCCCTCGTGGCGTGACTTGCTTCCATGCCAAAAAGGGATGAGTTCACAGGTGTATCATTGAAGGACCTAATATTCCAGATCCCGAACTGCATCCTGAAGGGTGGAAGATGCCTGTGCGTGGATTGTTTTAACGTGGGGTGACCGTTGCACACCAGCCACCACACGGGCTTGACAGAGCGAGGTCTTGGTCCAGTGGCAAGGGTTAACCAGGACGACTGGAGACCTGCTCTGCTGCACGGACACATATCGCAGTGTGGGCTGGCCTGGGCTGCACCTGGGCCCCTGGGCCCTGAACTCCCGCCTTTCCTGGGCCCCGATCACATCCCTCCACAGTCTCTCGCCGCTGCTGCTGTATCTGTCCACCCTCCAATCACCGACCTGGACCTTGATGACGTCACGCTTCGCTGCCGTCGCCCTCCTGCACCAGCTCGCGCTGTGCCTTGCAGAGGTACGCCGCCATGCTGCTCCCTGGGCCGCCCCTCGCCGCTCCTTTTATGGCCCTCACCTGCCGCTGGTGTTCTCACGCAAGTCGGGTCCTCCGCACTGCACCTGTGAGCCAGTCACGTGACGCTCGCAGGACTCAACAAAACCCCAGTCAGTTGGGTTCGGGGGATCCACGATGGGGCAGATGGTTGTGAGCCCAGTGGATAAACTGGTAATGTGCAGTGTGATTATTAAACCTTTTGCTAATAAACCAACTAGTTCTTAATAGCAATGAATGTGTCGCTATTAATTCTTAAGCAAAGAACCCATGAAGCAAATACATTACACACTTGAATTTTCCTATTGGATAACTCTCCCAAGGGCTCGGTCGCCCGATAGAGCAGAAGGTGGGGCCATCCTTGGGGAAAATGGCAGCCTGGGGGAACCTGTTTCTTAACTTGTGGCATTACCATCTCATTTTTGCCTTTTGTCTCTTAAATCGTCTCAGAATAAGGGGTTGAAGGGATGCAAAATTCACAAGAAACCCCCCCTGTGTTTGGGCTCATTCGAAAGGAAATTTAATTTGGGACTATCTACCGAAAAGTTTGGAACTCTAAAGTGCTTATGGAAGAAACTAAAAACTTTAATAGAATTTTGAATTTTAAAAGACAAACTCAAGGCTGTGGGCAGACCTACGGAACTAGCAAGAGACAATTTAATTAAGTGAAGCTACCTAGGTTTGAGGACTAAGTTAACCTGTCTGGAAGAATGAGTATTCGAAAATCCTTCTCCACAAGAGACATTAACATCACAAAATCACCCAGAGATAGCTACCCATCAACATGGGTCTGGACAACTATTTCAGCATATACATCACAAAGAGGCCCAATCCAGCCTGTATGTGAAAGACTAAGCACAAATGGACATTGCAATTACCAAACTAATATTTCCATCAGGAAACAGTTTTTGAACATCACCCAAAACATTTCAACTCTTAACGAGCCTGACAAAATATTACAAAGAAGAACCAAGCCCGGCAAAATTATACAAAGGATTTTGAACAAGATTGGGTGCCAAGATTAGAACACTGAAATTGTATAACTGGCCCCTGTTTTCAACAGAGGTTGGGCAGTTGCTAGGTAGCTATAAGGCTGCTACCACCTCAGATGACACTTTGACTGACAGACTAGTACCACACTACGCTGTTTCATCACGACAAGGAGAGAAACCAACGCGATAGTTGTAAACTAATTTCTCCAGCCTCCAAGTCCTGAAGTCCTGAAGGAAGGAAGAACATCACCATCGCAGCAGTGACCGACCACAGTCAGTGTGGTATCAAGGGAAAAACAACCGCGATCTACCGTTAACTATCAAAAGGATTTGTACGCATAGTCCTTGCCTGCCCTGGAGTCCAACCTAGCTAGAATTAGGTATTGGGCGGTGGGGGGTATAATTTTACTGCAACCCCCTTTGAATGTGTAGTGTATGGTACTTTGTTAGAGTGATTATAAGTTTGACCTTGTACCTTTCCTCATATTGTCTTTTATTAGAGTGATTGTAAGTTTGGCCTTGTATTTTCTTACTAGAGTAGTCAGCCTGCATTACCTTGACTGTAATAAAACCAAAGTTTCTTTTGCATCAAACCAGTGTCCTCTGCACTTTTGTCACACCCACCAAATAAATCCAGAGTACAGAACCCAAGGGAGTGGGAGCGATTCGAACCGCTCAAGTTGGTCAGAAGGGAACCTGACCCCCTCATAGAGACCACACCTCTTACAGGGTCGCCCATTTAAAACGGAAATGAGGAGGAATTTCTTCTCTCGGAGGGTCGTGAACCTTTGGAATTCTCTACCCCAGAGAGCTGTGGAGGCTGGGTCACTGAATAGATTTAAGGTGGAAATAGGCAGATTTTTGAGAGATAAGGGAGTGAAGGGTTATGGGGAGCGGGTGGCGAAATGGAGCTGAGTCCATGATCAGATCAGCCGCGATCTTATTGAATGGCGGAGCAGGCTCGAGGGGCCAAAATGGCCGACTCCTGCTCCTATTTCTTATGTTCTTATATTTTTAAATCTCTCCTGCCTATCACAGACCTTTCCTTTTGTTCTTTCCTCCCCTCCCCCTGTCCCTGCCCCTGCACTTCCTTAAAAACCTGTTACATCTCAAACTTTACCAGTACTGATGAAGGGTCACTGACCCGAAACGTTAACTCTGTTTCTCTCTCCACAGACGCTGCCCGACCCGCTGAGTATTTCCAGCATGTTCTGTTTTTGTTTCCGGTTCCAGCATCCGCAGTATTTTGCTTTTGTTTTGGCACCCTTTCGCTGAGTTTAAGTGTGTAACAGCATCAACAAAAGTTTCAGACGTAAAGCCGGAATCTCAAGTTTTTTTATACTATGTCATAAAAATAACATTAGAGCCATGTGACAAATATTAAATTAATCACTAAACTAATAAATAACAATAACAAATAAAAAAACTTTATTCACCAAGATGTTTGGAGCCACTTCATTCTCGACTGACAAGATGGCCGGCGAAGATAGTTTGTGGTCTTCTATAGCCAATCACAAATATGTTTTTAAACGAAAGAAAGATATATTTATATAGCACCTTTAATGACCACTGGACATCTCGAAGCACTTTACATAGAATTACATCGGATATACGGCACAGAAACAGGTCATTCGGCCCAACCAGACCATGTCGGTGTTTATGCTCCACTCAAGCCTCCTCCCGTCTTTCCTCATCTAACTCTATCAGCATAACCCTCTATTCCCTTCTCCCCCATATACTTGTCCAGCCTCCCCTTAAATGCATCGATACTATTCACCTCAACCCCTCCCTGTGGCAGCGAGTTCCACATTCTCACCACTCTCTGGGTAAAGAAGTTTCTTCTGAATTCCCTATTGGATTTCTGGGTGACTATCTTATATTGATGGCCTCTAGTTATGTTCTTCCCCACAAGTGGAAACACTCTCTCTGTACCCACCCTATCAAAACCTTTCATAATTTAAAGACCTCTATTAGGTCACCCCTCAGCCTTCTTTTTTTGAAGAGAAAAGAGACCCAGCCTGTTCATCGTTTCCTGATATGTATACCCTCGCATTTCTGTATCGTCCTTGTAAATCTTCTCTGCACCCTCTCCAGTGCCTCGATATCCTTTTTATAATATGGTGACCAGAACTGTACGCAGTGCTCCAAGTGTGGTCTAACCAAGATTCAATACAGGTTTAGCATAACTTCCCTACTTTTCAATTCTATCCCTCTAGAAATAAACCCTAGTTCTTGGTTTGCTTTTCCTATGGCCTTCCTGTGGCACAACATTTAGTGATTTGTGTATTTGTACTCCAAGATCCCTTTGTTCCTCTATCCCACCTAGACTTACACCCTCCAGGTAATGAGTGACCTTACAGCCAGTGAGGTACTTCTGGTGTGTGGTTGAAACTGAGGGAGTGCTGCACAGTCTGAGGTACCATCAATCAGATTAAATGCCGTTTTGGAAACAGCAATGTGATACCAACCAGGTCATGAGGTAGAAATTGCCCCCCCCCCGCCCCCCCCCCCATTCGAAACGGGGCGGAGCTGCGGTTCAGGTCGCCTCTTGAGCGACATTCATCTCTTTGTTCTTTTTTTATTTTGACCCGGAGGTCGGTGTTAACGGGGGCGGTGACAACACTTGAGGGGCCGAAGTTGGGGGCGGTGCAGAGTCACCGCCGCGATGACATCATCACGGCGTTGCGTCACCACAGCTCTCCCCTTCTCTTAAAGGGGAGAGCCTCTGTGATTTCAAAACTGGGCCACCAGGGTGGGTTTCGGCCGGGCCAGCGGCCTGGCACCCAAGAGCGGGGGTTCCAGGCTGCATGTTGGTGGCCCTGTCGAACCCGGGGGGGGGCATAATTATCGGGCCCGACCCGGCAGTCGGCTGACAAAAATAAACTTGCCGGCAGCGGCAGTGCGCCCTCCCCTTTAAGGGAAGCCGCACAGCCGATGCAGAAGGTCACTGGAACACCGGGAAAAAGCTTGTTTTGGCACCGACTGGGCGTGCCGAGGATTTTCCCAGGGGAATGTCGCCGTCGGAGGTGGGGGGGGGCGGGGGGGTTAGATCGGCGGTGCGCGCGGTGATGATGCGCTTACCGCGGATCGGCAGCGGCGGAGCGGGAAGGGACGGATCGGGGCACCGGCGGGAAACCTCGGGAGGGCAATTGGGCAAGTAGCGGCCATTGCACCAAAAGCCGATGGCCACTCCGCTCCGCGGTGTGGCCGCCGATTTGTGGTGGTAACAGGTCTTAAGGAGAGGGGAGATTTCGGCCCCCATCTGTTTTAGTAATTGAGGGATGAATGTTGACCCAGGACACCGGGGAGAACTCCCCTGCTCTTCTTCGTAACAGTGCCATGGGACCTTTACATCCACCTGAGAGAGCAGACGGGACCTCGGTCTAACGTCTCATCCGAAATACCTCACCTCCGACAGTGCAGCGCTCCCTCAGCACTGCACTGGAGTGTCAGCCTAGATTTTTATGTTCAAGTCTCTGGGAGTGGGAGTTCTTTTTCTTTTTTCTACATCATTGTGGCGAAAAATATTGATGCAAAAAAAGATGCAACATCATTAATTAAAAAAGCAAAAATAGATGTTAAAAGAAAGTAAGACTTTGCATTTATATAGTGCCTTTCACGACCACTGCACGTCCCAAATCGCTTTACAGCCAATGACGTGCAGTCGCTGTTGTAATATGGGAAACACAGCAGACAATTTGCTCACAGCAAGCTCCCACACACAGCAATGTGATAATGACCGGATAATCAATTTTAGTGATGCCGATTGTTAATTCATTGGCAGGCTTAAATATTTTTTTCAGTATTGGCCGTGTAGCTCCTATATTTTAGACTTTCTTGAATCTGGAGAGTGATCGCGTCGAGGAAATACAAATTCTAAGAGACAGACACATCCTTCTCTGTGAGCCAGCCTGGGATCACCGAGCGAGCAAGGACCATTGGAAACCAATGAAGAAGCCATGTGCAACATGGTATGTCCCTATACAGCAACAGTTTACTAACAGTGTGTGGGCGACTCCCCTTTAATAGCGATCCATGCCCAGAGTTCTAGCGCTAAAACTGACACAGTCCCAGGAGCTTCTGTTCTATCTTCTCATGTCAGCTATTCCTCATTGTAGGAAGGAAGGGAGGGAGGGAGGGAGGGAGGGAGGAAGAAATAAAGGCAGACAGAGAGAAAGAGAGAGAGAAAGAAAGAAAGATAGAGAGAGAAAGAAAGAAGGAGTGAAAGAAAGAAGGAAGGAAGGAAGAAAGAAAGTTGTATTTATACAACATTTTATTGCATCCTCAGAACATCCTAAAGCATTTCATGTCCTCCCAAATAATTACTTTTAAATGTCAGTCACTGACATTGTGTAGGCAAATATTTTATGTAGAGCAGGGTCTCAGAAACCGCAAATGAGTGAACCACCAGGTTATGCGGTGGTGTTTCCGGGAGGAACATTGGTCAAAGTGATGTCCCAGTATCTCAAACAATGGAGAAAAACACAGGAACCAAATAACAGATGGGCGGAAAAGTGACGATCTCGCAAACCCCTCGGGTTCAAAGACCACAAGTTCACTACTGATGTTTTAAGACCACAAGGTCTGATTGCAGTAAATTCTGTGAGGGGCAATCTGAGGTCATGTGGAGAGTAATCGTTTTTCTGTAGGTTGGCAGCTGCTTGTAAATCCTTGACCCCTCCTCAATATCAGTAAAACAGCAGGTCAGGACCTTGCTCTCTTGTTTAAATACTTCCTCCGAGACTACTGTCACGTGTAGCACGTTAAAGTGCAATCCAAATTGTGACCGACACAGAAGTGCGAAATGATATATCTATCCAAACACAAAAACAACAACTTATATTTATACAGCGCCTTTAACAATGTCCAAAAGTGCCTAACAGGAGCGATTATCAAACAAAATTTGACACCGAGCCACAAAAGGAGATATTAGGGCAGGTGACCAAAAGCTCGGTCAAAGAGGTCGGTTTTAAGGAGCATTTTAAAAGAGGAGAGAGAGGCAGAGAGGTGGAGAGGTTTAGGGAGGGAGTTCCAGAGCTTGGGGCCCAGGCAGCTGAAGGCACGGCCACCGATGGTGGAGCGATTATAATCAGGGATGGTCAAGAGGTTAGAATTAGAGGAGCGCAGATATCGTGGGGGGGTTTTGGGGCTGGATGAGATTACAGAGATAGGGAGGGGGCGAGGCCAAGGAGGGATTTGAAAACAATACACACACATGAATATAGATATATGTGTGCAACTAGATTAATTCTGTCTGCGTTTTGTGCAAGAGATGTCTACTGTTTACTACAGAAGCAAGGGTTGTTGACAGTAATCTATCTCACCAAGGCAGTTGGCTACTGGGGTCTAAGGATGGTTCCTGAGATGGCTGTCTTATGAAGAAAGGTTGAACAGGTTGGGCCTGTACTCATCGGAGTTTAGAAGAATGAGAGGTGATCTTATTGAAACATATAACATACTGAGGGGGCTCAACAAGATCAATGCAGAGAGGATATTTCATTCGTGGGGGAATGTAGAACCAGGGGGCGTAGTTTCAGAATAAGGGGCCGCCCATTTAAAACTGAGATGAGGAGGAATTTCTTCTCTCAGAGGGTTGTAAATCTATGGAATTCTCTGCCCCAGAGAGCTGTGGAGGCTGGGTCATTGAATATATTTAAGGTGGAGATGGACAGATTTTTGAACGTTAAGAGAGTCAAGGGTTATGGGGAGCGGGTGGGGAAGTGGAGTTGAGCCTAAGATCAGATCAGCCATGATCTTATTGAATGGTGGAGCAGGCTCGTGGGACCAAAATGGCCTACTCCTGCTCCTATTTCTTATTTCTTATGATAAAAAGGATAATAATGGAAGGCGCAATGAGGTAAATTTGTGGTTCGGTGCTTCTAGCACAGAGTTAATATTGGAAAGAAAGAAAGACTTGCATTTATATAGCGTCTTTCACAACCACCGGATGTCTCAAAGCGCAAATTAAGTACTTTTGGAGTGTAGTCACTGTTGTAATGTGGGAAACACGGCAGCCAATCTGCGCACAGCAAGCTCCCACAAACAGCAATGTGATAACGACCAGATCATCTGTTTTAGGGATGATGGTTGAAGGATAAATATTGGCCCCAGGACACCGGGGATAACTCCCCTGCTCTTCTTCGAAATAGTGCCATGGGATCTTTTACATCCACCCGAGAGAGCAGACGGGGCCTCGGTTTAACGTCTCATCCGAAAGACGGCACCTCCGACAGTGCGGCACTTCCTCAGTACTGCACTGGGAGTGTCAGCTTAGATTTTTTGTGCTCAAGTCCCTGGAGTGGGGCTTAAACCCACGACCTTCTGACTCAGAGGCGAGTGTGCTACCCACCCTAAGTGGAGGAAGAGCATCCGGGAGGGCGCTGAGCACCTCGAGTCTCGTCGCCGAGAGCATGCAGAAAACAAGCGCAGGCAGCGGAAGGAACGTGCGGTAAACCAGACTCCCCGCCCACCCTTTCCTTCAACCACTGTCTGTCCCACCTGTGACAGAGACTGTAATTCCCGTATTGGACTGTACAGTCACCTGAGAACTCACTTTTAGAGAGGAAGCAAGTCTTCCTCGATTCCGAGGGACTGTCTGTGATGATGATGACTGCTGCTTAAGAATGAAACCTACCCATGGCACACGGCATCTTAAAAAACTTAAAATGTTCATAGAGTGAATGTGGGCAGTCTTCTTTATGAATATAATCATAAGAGTCTGGTTTGCCGCACGCTCCTTCCGCTGCCTGATCTTGTTTTCTGCATGCTCTCGGCGACGAGACTCGAGGTGCTCAGCGCCCTCCCGGATGCTCTTCCTCCACTTAGGCCGGTCTTTGGCCAGGGACTCCCAGGTGTCGGTGGGGATGTTGCACCTTATCAAGGAGGCTTTGAGGGTGTCCTTGTAACGTTTCCTCTGCCCACCTGGGGTTCGCTTGCCGTGTAGGAGTTCCGAGTGGAGCACTTGCTTTGGGAGTCTTGTGTCGGGCATGTGGACAATGTGGCCTGCCCAGCGGAGCTGGTTGAGTGTGGTCAGTGCTTCGATGCTGGGGATGTTGGTCTGATCGAGGACGCTGACGTTGGTGCATCTGTCCTCCCAGGGGATTTGCAGGATTAAGCAGCAGTGGGGCATAATTGGTCCAAAGCTGGAGCGAATAGAAATTGGGGAATTGACACCGGGGACATCTCCCCTGCTCTGCTTTGAAATAGTGCCAGGGGATCTTTTACCTGAGAGGGCAGACCGGGCCTTGGTTTAATGACTCATCCAAAAGATGGAAAACTGTAAGGGGGTTATAGGGCTGAAATCCTGACGCGTCTCACAACGCAGGCACAAATTCTGTGTTGGGTGCCTAGAGGACAAATTCCCATCCCCAAACTCTCTATACAAGCATTACATCCTTCACTATCCAGGACGTGCAGTGCCTATTGGTGACGTTCAGGAAATGATTCGGGATTTAAGACAATATCCGAGTATTGCAGCAGCTGGAATGCATAAAAACCCCACTCAATAAAAAATATAGAAAGCGGACCTATATGTCTTTTCAAAATGATGGACAGTAGAACGTTTTTGAGGTTCTCTTTTAAGATTATTGCCTTCTGTCTGGACAAAATGGACTGAATTTCCTTAATTGCTGAGGTCAACAAAAAGTTAGTGATGTGATTTTCTATGCGCAAAATCCAGCAAGAGTTTAATGAGATAGTCAGCCAGCTAAATGATTTTGACCATAATTTGGCCTGTCTAAATCAGTCTGTAAGCACGTTTGAGACTACAGATCAAGCACGACCTTGACGATGCTTGGATTAAATGTTTTACATATTCATTTTGCCCGACTGGCTGGTCGGTATTTACTTGCTGAGCCGTGGAGTGGCTGAGAGGGAGGCGATGGCTTGCTTTCTGACAAGAACAGAATTTTCTCTCAATTTAGTAGGACTACTGTGAATTTTCTACATTTCCCTCGGAGGTGCCGTCTTTCGGATGAGACATTAAACCGAGAACCCGTCTGCCCTCTCAGGTGGACGTAAAAGATCCCACGGCAGTATTTTGAAGGAGGGCAGGGGGACTTACCCCCTGGTGTCCTGGGGCCAATATTTATCCCTCAATCAACATAACAAAAAAAACCAGATTATCTGGTCACGATCACCTTGCTGTTTGCCTCCCTGATAAAGTGCAACATCCCCACTGACACCTGGGAATTCCTGGCCCGAAATTGCCCTAAGTGGAGGAAGAGCATCCGGGAGGGCGCTGAGCACCTCGGGTCTCGTCGCCGAGAGCATGCAGAAGCCAAGCGCAGGCAGCGGAAGGAGCGTGCGGCAAACCAGACTCCCCACCCACCCTTTCCTTCAACCACTGTCTGTCCCACCTGTGACAGAGACTGTAATTCCCGTATTGGACTGTTCAGCCACCTGAGAACTCACTTTTGGAGTGGAAGCAAGTCTTCCTCGATTCCGAGGGACTGCCTGTGATGATGATTCTGTTTGTGGGAGCTTGCTGTGCGCAAATTGGCTGCCGAGTCACCAACATTACAACAGTGACTACACTCCAAAAGTACTTCATTGGCTCTATAGCGCTTTGGGACGTCCGGTGGTCGTGAAAGGCGCTATAGAAATGCAAGTCTTTCTTAACCGGCGATGGTGACAAAGCTTGCCTGAGTCTTCACATACTCGCCAATGCCTAATCCCTTAGCGGAAGAAGCCCACATTCCTGGCACCATCCTGAAACTTCTCTCCAAGTGTGAATAAGAATTACAGCGACAGACCGAGAATGTAAATGATGAAGACAGCTAAAGTTGCCTGTTGACCTTGTGACCTAAATCAGCCGAACCAGAAATCCATTAAATGAATTAATTTTCTTCATCCCGTTATTGATTATAGCATTCACATGTCCACAGTAAAAGCCCTGTACAGAATCAAAACTGTTTTATGAGTGAATGATTATGGAATGGAAATGACAGTAAAATGCTTCATAAACAAGGTTGTCAGGCTGCATTCTCCATTGATGATTCTACTGGACATCAAAGTCATATTACTCTATCATTTAAACGATTATTCATGTATGAAAACCCATTGTGATGTCGCGTTCTCTAATATTTAACCATTACACAGTGTGTGGTGTGTTCCATTTAGGAAAAAGAAACATTGGGAATGATTGTCAGTTCTATTGTGCTTTTTCTGCTACAACGAAAATTGCATGTGCAATGACCTTTCCCCTCAATTTTCTCCCTTCTTCTCTTGAAGTCGCTGATTCTTAATCGGTTACACTTCAATGGCACCGGCAGCCCTCTCATACCCTGCCCCAGCGTGTTCAAATCCCTCCAGCCCCTCGCCTCTCTCCAGCTCTGTAACCCACCCCCGCCCTCCCCGCCAGACTTACAACCCTCCGAGATCTCTGCGCTCCTCTAATTCTGGCTGCCTGCACCCTCTCCAATTTTAATCGCTCCACCATTGGCGGCCGTGGCCCACAGCTGCCTAAACTCTGGAATTCCCTCCCTCATCCTCGGCCCACCCCCCCCCCCCCCTTACTCTCCTCCTTTAAGATGCTCCTTAAAACCTACCTCGTTTGGTCCTCTGTCCAGTGTCAGCCCGTGGCTCAGTGGGCAGTACTCTCGCTTCTGAGTCAGAAGGTTGTGAGTTCAAGTCCCACTCCAGGGACTTGAGTGCAAAAGTCTAAGCTGACACTCCCAGTGCAGCGCTGAGGGAGTGCTGCGCTGTCGGAGGTGCCGTCTTTGGGATGAGACATTAAACCGAGGCTACGTCTACCCTCTCATGTGGATGTAAAAAAAAAATCTCATTGCAATATTTCGAAGAAGAGCAGGGGGAGTTATCCCCGGTGTCCTCTCAAATATTTATCCCTCAATCACCATCACGAAAACAGATTATCTGGTCATTATCACGTAGCTGTTTGTGGGAGCTTGCTGTGCGCAAATGTGCTGCCGCATTTCCGACATTACAACAGTGACTATACTTCATTGGCTGTAAATAGCTTTGGGAAGTCCAGTGGTCATGAAAGGTGCGATTTAAATGCAAGTATTTCTTTCCTTAATATCTCCTCAGATTATGTCAAATTTTGTTCGATAATGCTCCTGTCAACGATGCCTCTGCAAACATAGAAACATAGAAAATAGGTGCAGGGATCATTCCCTCAGTACCCCTTTCCTGCTTTCTCTCCATACCCCTTGATCCCTTTAGCCGCAAGGGCCATATCTAACTCCCTCTTGAATATATCCAATGAACTGGCATCAACAACTCTCTGCGGTCGGGAATTCCACAGGTTAACAACTCTCTGAGTGAAGAAATTCCTCCTCATCTCAGTCCTAAATGGCTTACCCCTTATCTTTAGACTGTGACCCCTGGTTCTGGACTTCCCCAACATCGGGAACATTCTTCCTGCATCTAACCTGTCCAGTCCCGTCAGAATTTTATATGTTTCGATGAGATCCTCTCTCATTCTTCTAAATTCCAGTGAATATAAGCCTAGTCGATCCAATCTTTCTTCATATGTCAGTCCTGCCATCCCAGGAATCAGTCTGGTGAACCTTCGATGCACTCCCTCAATAGCAAGAACATCCTTCCTCAGATTAGGAGACCAAAACTGAACACATTATTCCAGGTGGGGCCTCACCAAGGCCCTGTACAACTGCAGTAAGACCTCCCTGCTCCTATACTCAAATCCTCTTGCTATGAAGGCCAACATACCATTTGCCTTCTTCACCGCCTACTGTACCTGCATGCCAACCTTCAATGACTGATGAACCATGACACCCAGGTCTCGCTGCAACTCCCCTTTTCCTAATCTGCTGCCATTCAGATAATATTCTGCCTTCGTGTTTTTGCCCCTAAAGAGGATAACCTCACATTTATCCACATTATACTGCATCTGCCATGTATTTGCCCACTCGTCTAACCTGTCTAAATCACTCTGCAGCCTCTTAGCGTCCTCCTCATAGCTCACACCGCCACCCAGTTTAATGTCATCTGCAAACTTGGAGATATTGCACTCAATTCCATCATCTAAATCATTAATATATATTGTAAAGAGCTGGGGTCCCAGCACTGAGCCCTGCGGCATTCCACTACTCACTGCATGCCATTCTGAAAAGGACCCGTTAATCCCGACTCTCTGCTTCCTGTCTGCCAACCAATTCTCTATCCACGTCAGTACATTACCCCCAATACCATGTGCTTTGATTTTGCACAGAAATCTCTTGTGTGGGACCTTGTCAAAAGCCTTTTGAAAGTCCAAATACACCACATCCACTGGTTCTCCCCTGTCCACTCTACTAGTTACATCCTCAAAAAATTCCAGATGATTTGTCAAGCATGATTTCACTTTCATAAATCCATGCTGACTTGGACCAATCCTATCACTGCTTTCTAAATGCTGCTATTTCATCCTTAATGATTGATTCCAACATTTTCCCCACTACTGATGTCAGGCTAACTGATCTATAATTACCTGTTTTCTCTCTACCTCCTTTTTTAAAAAGTGGTGTTACATTAGCAACCCTCCAGTCCATAGGAACTGATCCAGAGTCGATAGACTGTTGGAAAATTATCACCAATGCATCCACTATTTCTAGGGCCACTTCCTTAAGTACTCTGGGATGTAGACTATCAGGCCCTGGGGATTTATCGGCCTTCAATGCTGTCAATTTCCCTAACACAATTTCCCGCCTAATAAGGATATCCTTCAGTTCCTCCTTCTCACGAGACCTTCGGACCCCTAGTGCATCAGGAAGGTTATTTGTGTCTTCCTTTGTGAAGGCAGAACCAAAGTACTTGTTCAATTGGTCTGCCATTTCTTTGTTCCCCATTATAAATTCACCCGAATCCGACTGCAAGGGACCTATGTTTGTCTTTACTAGATCCTGCAAATCCCCTGGGAGGACAGACGCAACAACATCAGCGTCCTCGATCAGGCCAACACCACCAGCCTTGAAGCACTAACCACACTCGACCAGCACCATTGAGCAGGCCACATTGTCCACATGCTGACACAAGCGCTCTACTCGGAACTCCTACACAGCAAGCAAGCCCCAGGTGGGCAGAGGAAACGTTACAGGGACACCCTCAAAGCCTCCCTGATAAAGTGCAACATCCCCACCGACACCTGTGAGTCCCTTGTCAAAGACTGCCCTAAGTGGAGGAAGTGCATCCGGGAGGGTGCTGAGCACCTCGAGTCTCATCACCGAGAGCATGCACAAACCAAGCGCAGGCAGCGGAAGGAGCGTGCAGCAAACCAGTCCCACCCACCCTTTCCCTCAACCACTGTCTGTCCCACCTGTGACAGAGACTGTAATTTCCGTATTGGACTGTTCAGCCACCTGAGAACTCACTTTTAGAGTGGAAGCAAGTCTTCCTCGATTCCGAGGGACTGCCTATGATGATGATGATGCACCTTGCGGTATTTTATTAAGTTAAAGGCGCTTTATAAATATAAGTTGCTGTGTTTATTGAATGTGATTCTAGACAGTGAGCGTTGCATGATTGGTTAACCACAGGGTATCAAAGGTGAGACGAGTGATCGGCAAGCTCTTTAGCAGAGTTTACTGGATGTACCCTAATCAATTGGCATGGAAGCTAAATGTAAGCACTCCAACTACTGCCACAGCTGTGGCCAACTTACTGTACGTATATCTTGTCTTCTGCATGGCTTAGTAACAGAACCAGCAGGGAATTTTCCCATTGTGGAGGTCACAGGCTAATTTTCACAATTGGAAGACATCCATTTATATCGATCATTAAAATGTCATGAGCAGGTACAGCAAATAATCAAAAAGGCAAATGGAATGCTGGCCCACATATCTAGAGGACTAGAGTACGAGAGGGTAGAGGTTATGCTGCAGCTGTACAAAGCCCTGGTTAGACCCCACCTGGAGCACCATGAGCAGTCTGGGCACCACACCTTCGGGAGGATATAGAAACATAGAAACATAGAAAATAGGTGCAGGAGCAGGCCATTCAGCCCTTCTAGCCTGCACCGCCATTCAATGAGTTCATGGCTGAACATGAAACTTCAGTACCCTCTTCCTGCTTTCTCGCCATACCTCTTGATCCCCCGAGTAGTAAGGACTTCATCTAACTCCCTTTTGAATATATTTAGTGAATTGGCCTCAACTACTTTCTGTGGTAGAGAATTCCACAGGTTCACCACTCTCTGGGTGAAGAAGTTTCTCCTCATCTCGGTCCTAAATGGCTTACCCCTTATCCTTAGACTGTGACCCCATTGGGAACATTCTTTCTGCATCCAACCTGTCCAAACCCGTCAGAATTTTAAACGTTTCTATGAGGTCCCCTCTCACTCTTCTGAACTCCAGTGAATACAAGCCCAGTTGATCCAGTCTTTCTTGATAGGTCAGTCCCACCATCCCGGGAATCAGTCCGGTGAATCTTCGCTGCACTCCCTCAATAGCAAGAATGTCCTTCCTCAAGTTAGGAGACCAAAACTGTACACAATACTCCAGGTGTGGCCTCACCAAGGCCCTGTACAACTGTAGCAACACCTCCCTGCCCCTGTACTCAAATCCCCTCGCTATGAAGGCCAACATGCCATTTGCTTTCTTAACCGCCTGCAGTACCTGCATGCCAACTTTCAATGACTGATGTACCATGACACCCAGGTCTCGTTGCACCTTCCCTTTTCCTAATCTGTCACCATTCAGATAATAGTCTGTCTCTCTGTTTTTACCACCAAAGTGGATAACCTCACATTTATCCACATTATACTTCATCTGCCATGCATTTGCCCACTCACCTAACCTATCCAAGTCACTCTGCAGCCTAATAGCATCCTCCTCGCAGCTCACACTGCCACCCAACTTAGTGTCATCCGCAAATTTGGAGATACTGCATTTAATCCCCTCGTCTAAATCATTAATGTACAATGTAAACAGCTGGGGCCCCAGCACAGAACCTTGCGGTACCCCACTAGTCACTGCCTGCCATTCTGAAAAGTACCCGTTTACTCCTACTCTTTGCTTCCTGTCTGACAACCAGTTCTCAATCCACATCAGCACACTACCCCCAATCCCATGTGCTTTAACTTTGCACATTAATCTCCTGTGTGGGACCTTGTCGAAAGCCTTCTGAAAGTCCAAATATACCACATCAACTGGTTCTCCTTTGTCCACTTTACTGGAAACATCCTCAAAAAATTCCAGAAGATTTGTCAAGCATGATCTCCCTTTCACAAATCCATGCTGACTTGGACCTATCATGTCACCATTTTCCAAATGCGCTGCTATGACATCCTTAATAATTGATTCCATCATTTTACCCACGACTGAGGTCAGGCTGACCGGTCGATAATTCCCTGCTTTCTCTCTCCCTCCTTTTTTAAAAAGTGGGGTTACATTGGCTACCCTCCACTCCATAGGAACTGATCCAGAGTCAATGGAATGTTGGAAAATGACTGTCAATGCATCCGCTATTTCCAAGGCCACCTCCTTAAGTACTCTGGGATGCAGTCCATCAGGCCCTGGGGATTTATCGGCCTTCAATCCCATCAATTTCCCCAACACAATTTCCTGACTAATAAAGATTTCCCTCTGTTCCTCCTCCTTACTAGGCCCTCTGACCCCTTTTATATCCGGAAGGTTGTTTGTGTCCTCCTTAGTGAATACTGAACCAAAGTACTTGTTCAATTGGTCTGCCATTTCTTTGTTCCCCGTTATGACTTCCCCTGATTCTGACTGCAGGGGACCTACGTTTGTCTTTACTAACCTTTTTCTCTTTACATACCTATAGAAACTTTTACAATCCGCCTTAATGTTCCCTGCAAGCTTCTTCTCGTACTTCATTTTCCCTGCCCTAATCAAACCCTTTGTCCTCCTCTGCTGAGTTCTAAATTTCTCCCAGTCCCCAGGTTCGCTGCTATTTCTGGCCAATTTGTATGCCACTTCCTTGGCTTTAATACTATCCCTGATTTCCTTAGATAGCCACGGTTGAGCCACCTTCCCTTTTTTATTTTTACGCCAGACAGGAATGTACAATTGTTGTAATTCATCCATGCGGTCTCTAAATGTCTGCCACTGCCCATCCACAGTCAACCCCTTAAGTATCATTCGCCAATCTATCTTCGCCAATATATTGGCCTTGGAGGGAGTGCAGCGTAGGTTTGATACCCGGACTCCAAGGGGTTAAATTATGAGGAGATATTACATAAACTAGGGTTGTATTCTCTGGAATTTAGCAGGTTTAAGGGGTGATTTGATTGACGTTTTCAAGATATTAAGGAGAACAGAGAGGGTGTGAGAGAGAAATTAGTCCCGGGGGTTGGGGAGTCGAGGAGTCGGGGTACAGTCTAAAAATTAGAGCCAGGCCTTTCTGGAGTGAAATTAGGAAACATTTCTACACACAAAGTATGGTAGAAGTTTGGAACTCTCTTCCGCAAACGGTGATTGATGCTAAATTAATTGCTAACGTTAAATCTGAGATTGATAGCTTTCTGTTGACCAAAGGTATTCAGGGATCTGGGGCAAAGACAGGTGGATGGAGTTACGTCACAGATCAGCCGCGATCTGATTGAATGGCGGAACAGGCTCGAGGGGCTGAATGGCCTTCTCCTGCTCCTATATTCCTCACTCGTTTAATTCCAGCGTCATTCATGAAACACAGTGATGCAAAAGTGCATCAAAGTGAATTCCCTGGGAGATTTGCACCAGACACTACACAATGGCTGATAGACAACTTAAAAGGCAGAACTCTCAACTTGATGGGGATGGTGCTGGGGGTGCGTAAAACAGACGCTAGTGCATCAGCCGTCTGTTAAACATCCCACCCGATCTTTCCTTCCACTGAACTCAAATGCAGTCGGTTCACCATCGCCCATTTTTGCACTCTGCCCAAGTTGAAAGTTCGGCCTAAAACTGTACTTCACAGACAATACGGCAAATAATCTAAGAGAGGACGTCAAAAAAATGAAGGTGTAGTGTATGCACCTGTGAGAATGCTCACAGGTTTGCAGAGCTGTTGCCGACTGCCTGCCTCTCTTCCGTGGGTACATCCGAGTCAGGGTGTCCCTGGAGATGGAGCACGCGGTGTCCACCGGTACGCTCGCGGCCTTCCGCGAGAGGTGGGCGCCGGAGGGACTGGAGTGCATCATCACCCCCGGCAACCAAATTTTAATTTGATTTAAGGTTTCGTTAAAGTTTAAATTGTTAATTTGTGGATTCGAGTGCCCTTGCCAAAAGGGGGCATTTGATTTACGGCTCAACTAAAATAGTTGTAGAGCTGTTGCATTGTGAGTGGCTTAGCCAGTCAGGTTAGGTTCACAAGACTCAATAAAACCCCAGCCAGTTGGGTCTAAGTCATTCACGATGAGGTGTGCATTTGTGAGCCGAGTGGATGAACTGGTAATGTGTAGTGTGATTGTTAAACCTTTGTTAACAAACCAACTAGTTCTCAATAGCAATGTGTTGCTATGAATTCTTAAGCAAAGAACCCACGAAGCAAATACATGACAGAAGTCATTATCTTTTGGGACCACAGCCTATCCACCAAGCTCTGGTGGGAACCTTGTAAGAAAATCAATGCACTTCTCCCAGATTATCAGAGCTGAAAGCGCCTTGAGCAATAGTTTTCTCACATTGCTATCGGGCAGAGGAAGGACAAGATGACTGCTGTCGAAAATTTGCAAAGGTCACAAGGGGGTAAGCTTTCAGTTTTCAGTATTGCTGGAGCAGGACCTCACTTGTCAGCGGCCCATATCAGGAATTAAAGCCTGTGTCTCTCACAATTGTCTATCCTCAACAGGCAAACATTTCAAGTGACAGCACTACTGCAAAGTCCTGTCCCCTCAGTACAGATTCACACGAGGCATGTAGTGAAGTCAAGGTCACTCTGGACCTGCACCTTTATTTCACAGCTCTGGAATGCTGCACTTGCCTGAGACCTGTCCTTATATACCTGTCTCTTGCAAGTGCACCCCTGGTGGTAAGGTATGCTGGTGGTTACAGGTCATATCTTATTACAGTCATGTATAGCATGTTAGGATACAGTTATATATAATAAAGTAAGATACATGACAACACCCTCCCCCAAGGTCTTATTGTCTTTATAGGTTCAGTCTCTCAGGTGGTCTACGCTCTCGCGTGAAGCGTCTGAGTTGTGGTTCAGTTGTTTGCCTTGGTGTCTGTTTTTCTTTGGGTGTGGTTGCTGGTATCTCGCCTGGGCTGTCTGTTTCAATTGGTGTGATTGTTGTTGACTCGCCTGGGCTGTCTGTTGGGATTGCCCTTTCCTCAGGTTGTCCACCAGGTGTGGTGCGAGTTCCACATTGTAATCTGCCTCTGGTTACGCAGTGTTGTTGGTAAATCTGCTTTTGACTTGGTCTACATGCCTCCGGCAGATTTTGCCATTGTCCATTTGTATTACCAGTAGCCTGTTTCCTTCCTTGCCTGTTACTGTCCCTGCAAACCATTTGGGACCCCTACCATAGTTTAGTACAAACACTTTGTCCCCTATCTCATTCCATCTCCCCCTCGAATTTCTGTCATGGTACTCAGTCAGCTTACGGCGCTTTGCCGCAACGATTTTGTGCATGTCTGGGAGGATTAATGGGAGCCTTGTTTTTAAAGTCCTTTTCATCAACAGTTGCGTGGGGGGATCCCAGTCAGTGAGTGTGGACGAGATCTGTATGCCAGCAGCAGTCGCGACAGGCGACCCTGCAGCGTGGGACATTGGATTTTAAGCATGCCTTGTTTAATGATTTGCACTGCTCTCTCCGCCTGGCCGTTGGAGGCCGGCTTGAACGGTACCGTCTTGACGTGATTTATGCCGTGGTCAATTATAAAGTCTTGGAATTCTGCGCTGGTGAAGCACGGACCATTGTCACTGACCAATATGTCAGGGATTCCGTGCATTGCAAACATGGTTGCGAGGCTCTCCACAGTGGTGGAGGTTGTGCTCGAGTTTAAAATGGTGCATTCGATCCACTTTGAAAATGCATCTACAACTACGAGGAACATTTTGCCCATGAATGGGCCCGCATAGTCTACGTGCACCCGCGACCACGGTTTGGTAGGCCAGGGCCAGGGTCTCAGTGGAGCCTCCCTGGGGGCATTGCTGAGTTGGGCACAAATGGTGCACCTTCGGACGCAGAGCTCCAGATCCGCGTCAATACCAGGCCACCAGACGTGGGATCTGGCTATGGCCTTCATGAGAACGATCCCCGGGTGCTCACGGTGGAGCTCCCGGACAAATGACTCTCTGCCTCGCAGAGGCATGACTACTCGGCTGCCCCACATCAGACAGTCTGCTTGTAGTGATAGCTCATGCATGCGCCTGTGAAAAGGTTTTAATTCCTCGGGGCAGGCATCGCGAGCCTCTGCCCAGTCACCGGTTAGGACATATCTTTTTACTAAGGATAACGTGGGGTCGTTGGCCGTCCAGGCTCTGATTTGGCAAGCCGTCATGGGCAAACCTGTGGACTCAAAGGCATTGATTGCCATGACTATCTCAGTCCTGTTCGTCAGACCCTTCCATGGTTGCCAGGGGTAGCCTGCTGAGCGCATCGGCACAGTTGTCTGCGCCTGGTCTGTGCCTTATGGTATAGTCGTAGGACGCCAGCATGAGTGCCCACCGTTGAATTCGCGCCGAGGCATTGGCGTTTATTGCCTTGCTCTCGGATAGGAGGGACGTGAGGGGCTTGTGGTCAGTTTCTAACATGAACTTGGCCCCGAAAAGGTATCGGTGCATCTTTTTGACACTGTACACGCACGCGAGCGCCTCCTACTCTACCATTCCGTACCCGCGCTCTGTCCGCGAAAGTGACCTGGAGGCATAAGCTATGGGTTGTAATTTGCCCGCACTATTGACATGTTGCAAAACGCACCCGATCCCATACGCTGACGCATCGCATGTGAGAACTAGCTTTTTACCTGGGTCAAAGAAAGTCAAAACACTGTTGGAACACAGAAGGTTGCGTGCCTTATTGAAGGCGTGTTCCTGGGCGTCCCCCCAAAACCAATCGCACCCCTTCCTGAGTAACACGTGGAGAGGCTCCAGCAGCGTGCTTAAGTTCTGCATAAAATTCCCAAAGTAATTGAGTAGCCCGAGAAAGGCGCGCAGTTCTGAGACATTCCGGGGCCTGGGTGCCAGGCGAATTGCTTCTGTTTTGGACTCTGTTGGGCGGATTCCATCAGCGGCAATCCTTCTGCCCAAAAATTCAACCTCGGGTGCGAGAAACAGGCACTTGGATTTCTTGACTCGTAGGCCTGCCCGATCCAACCGCTTTAGTACTTCCTCCAAATTACGGAGATGGGAGTCGGTGTCCCTGCCCGTGATAAGTATGTCGTCTTGAAAAACAACCGTCCCCGGGATGGACTTGAGCAGACTCTGCATATTGCGCTGGAATATGGCAGCTGCCGACCTGATGCCGAATGGACATCGAGTGTACATGAAAAGGCCTCGATGTGTGTTGATGGCGGTGAGTAGCTTGGATTTCTCGGTCAATTCTTGCGTCATATACGCAGATGTGAGGTCTAATTTTGAGAAAAGTTTACCTCCAGCCAATGTGGCAAATAAGTCCTCCAATCTGGGCAGAGGGTACTGGCCCTGTAGGGAGACTCTGTTTATGGTAGATTTGTAGTCCCCACAGATTCGTACGGATCCATCAGGCTTCATGACTGGGACGATGGGACTTGCCCAGTCGCTAAATTCCACAAGTGATATAATGCCTTCCCGCAGAAGCCTGTCTAGTTTATGTTCAATCTTTTCCCTCATCACATAGGGTACAGCTCTGGCCTTGTGATGGACCGGTCTAGCATCCTGTGTGATGTAGATTTTGACTTTGGCTCCTTTGAAAGTGCCCACACCTGGCTGAAAGAGATGTTCAAATTGCTTTATAACTGTTGAGCAGGAGGTCCGTTCCTCTAATGACATGGCATGGACATCATCCCATTTCCAGTTTAGTTTTGCCAGCCAGCTTCTCCCCAGCAATGCTGGCGGGTCTCCGGGGGCAATCCACAGGGGAAGTCGGTTCACTGTCCCTTTGTATGTGACAGAGAGCATGGTGCTGCCGAGGACTGATACGATTTCTTTGGTATAGGTCCTTAGTGTGGTGTCGACCCTTGTGAGTTTTGGTCTGTCTCTTTTATGCGGCCACAGTTGTTCAAATTGTTGAACGCCCATGAGAGATTGACTCGCTCCCGTATCCAGCTCCATGTTGACAGATATCCCGTTGTGTAGGACCCTCATCATTATAGGAGGCGTCCTGTTGTAGGAGCAGCGGCCATTGATCGTGTTGACCCGCCGTACATCGGTGTCCGGGTACTGTCCCCACCATCTTCTCGTCCGCTTTCCGACCCATCCGATTCGTATACCAGCCGAGCTGCCGTTTTTTTGCACATGCGGGCCAAATGCCCTGTATATTCACAATTTCTGCAAACAGCCTGCTGAAATCGACATCCCCTTGACGAGTGCCCACCCCCACACCTCCAGCACAGACCTGTTCCATTGTTCAAAGTGTTCCCAAAGAATGAGCTGCGTCTGGCTGATCTCTCTTGAGCTTCTCTCAGTTTGTAGTTGATTGCTCACATTGTGAGTTGATGAGATGTGAACGGCCGTTCCTGTGGCCTTTGATGGCTTCTGCCTGCTGTCGAGAGCCTGTTCTCCCGGTTTTGTCTGTGTGTGGGGGTAGCAGCTTGTTTAGTGCTGTGAACTTCTTGTTCCGATATTTCGTTAGTTGTCGTACCTGCATTGTAAATCAACCTAATTTCTTCTTCCCCTACCAAGAATGTCTGTGCAACCAGTGCTGCTGCCTCTAAGGTCAGGTTCTTGGTCTCTATGAGCTTTCGGAATATGCCTGTGTGGCCTATTCCTTCAATGAAAAAGTCTCTCAGCATTTCTCTCCTCAGTTCATCGGAGAACTCACATAAACTATTCAACCTCCGAAGTTCCGTCACAAAGTCGGGTATGCTCTGGCCCACACAGCGTCTGTAGTTGTAGAACCTGTGTCTGGCCATGTGTAGGCTGCTCGCTGGCTTCAGGTGGTCTCTTACCAGTGTGCTCAATTCTTCAAACGACTTGCTTGCTGGTTTCTCGGGTGCCAACAGATCCTTCATTAAAGCGTATGTTTTCGAGCCACAGCTAGTCAAGAGATGGGCTCTTCTCTTGTCTGCCTTATCGTCGCCTAACCAGTCTTTGGTTACAAAGCTTTGCTGGAGCCTTTCTATAAAGTCCTCCCAATTGTCTCCCGCATTGTACTTTTCATCTGATCCATTGTTCGCCATTCTGTGGATTCTGTAATCCCGTAACTCGTCGCCACTGTAAAGTCCTGTCCCCTCAGTGCAGATTCACATGAGGCATGTAGTGAAGTCAAGGTCACTCTGGACCTGCACCTTTATTTCACAGCTCTGGAATGTTGCACTTGCCTGAGACCTGTCCTTATATACCTGTCTCTTGCAAGTGCACCCCTGGTGGTAAGGTATGCTGGTGGTTACAGGTCATATCTTATTACAGTCATGTGTAGCATGTTAGGATACAGTTATATATAATAATGTAAGATACATGACAATTTTCTCACATTGCTATCGGGCAGAGGAAGGACAAGATGACCGCTGTAGAAAATTTGCAAAGGTCACAAGGGGGTAAGCTTTCAGTTTTCAGTATTCCTGGAGCAGGACCTCACTTGTCAGCGGCCCATATCAGGAATTAAAGCCTGTGTCTCTCACAATTGTCTATCCTCAACAGGCAAACATTTCAAGTGACAGCACTGAGATGTTGACTGTGCTACGTTGAAGTATAAAAGGCAATATCGGGTCGTTTGAAGGGTGAAAAACAAACTCAGGGGGGTAAGAGATAATAATATGACTTGCATGAGTACAAATGGCATCATTTCAAAAATGTTACGTTGTACAGCTAGTTTCTGCAGATGACTTGAATCAACAAAATTGTTCCATCGTTTTCACCTTCAGCCACAGTTTTATTGAAAGAGCTAGTTGAAGCTCGACGCAGGGCTCAGCTGACTTACCACGAGGGTGGCTAAGCTATACATAGATTGAAAGTAATTGGTAGAAGGATTAGAGGGGAGTTGAGGAGACATTTTGTCAGTGAGAGGATGGTGGGGGTCTGGAACTCACTGCCTGAAAGGGTGGTAGAGGCAGAAACCCTCATCGCATTTAAAAAGTACCTGGATGTGCACCTGAAGTGCCGTAACCTACAGGGCTACGGGCTGAGAGCTGGAAAGTGGGATTCGGCTGGATAGCTCTTTGTCGGCCGGCGCGGACACGATGGCCTCGTTCCGTGCTGTAAATTTTGATGATTCCGTGATACAGACCAGGAGGGTCCATGGATTGATCCGTGGCTTGTGCTGGCCGTAACTGAGCTCAGTTGGTGCAATGTGGACAATCAAAGGGCTACATCCCCCTCCTGGGGTTCGGGAGAGGCGAAGGGCTGGTTTGTCACCCCGGAGCGGCGGCAATGGCGGGGGGGGGGGCGGTGAGGTGCTCCGGGCGGGCGGACAGCCTCCAGCGACCCGCGGCGATCCTCGGGTCCGGTTTAGCGGCGGCGCGGAGCAGCACCGCCCGGAGGAGCAGCGCCCGGTGTATGCAACGCCCCCCCCTGGGCCGCGACGCCAGCGCGAGTTTTGTCTCCCGCCCGACCCGTCCGCCCCGCAGTGATCAGGGCGGTCCCACCATCCCGACAGTGGAGAGGTGAGTAATGGACTCCTGCGGTAAGTGCGATTGCTTTTTCTTTAATTTTTTTTTGCAATTTGTGTTGTGGTGGTGAGGACAATATTTTGGGAATATTTTTGTGTTTTTTTTTGTCCCCTCCCCGGCGTCTCTGGGGACATGCTCCCGGCCCGACTCTTTACCTCGGGAGTTTACCATCCTAACGCCCCACGAGGGGTGTACAACGCCTCCCTTAGCACTGCGCCCCCCGACTCAGGGCCCAGCTGCCCAAACTTACCCACTGAGGCGCAAACTGTTCCCGGGCGCTAACCTTCCCGCCCCGCCACCATTACCGCCCTAAAACATCAAAGCCGAAAACCCAGCCCTATGCATCCAATGTCCCTGATCCTCATTACTGATCAACAACCCTTGCTGGAAAGTGCTTGCTTGCAGACATCAGGCGAGAGAAGAGTCAGATCTGGCTGTAATGCCCTCTGAGAACAACTCGCTCACTGACACTCAGCCTAGGCTCAGACATGAAGAATCTCAGCTTATATTCTGTCTTTTTGAAATAAAGTGGTTGTAACGTTACAAAAATGGTTAAAAAGAAGTATTTTTTTTATTCCTTCACGGCAAGGCCAGCATTTATTGCCCATCCCTAATTGCCCCTTGAGAAGGTGATGATGAGCTGCCTTCTTGAACCGCTGCTGTCCATGGGGGTGAAGGTGCTCCCACACAGTGCTGACATATGAAGAAAGACTGGATCAACTAGGCTGAGATTCACTGGAATTTAGAAGAATGAGAGGGGATCTCATAGAAGCATATAAAATTCTGACGGGATTGGACAGGTTAGATGCAGGAAGAATGTTCCCGATGTTGGGGAAGTCCAGAACCAGGGGTCACAGTCTAAGGATAAGGGGTAGGCCATCTAGGACTGAGATGAGGAGAAACTTTTTCACTCAGAGAATTGTGAACCTGTGGAATTCTCTACCACAGAAAGTTGTTGAGGCCAGTTCGTTGGATATATTCAAAAGGGAGTTAGATGAGGCCCTTACGGCGAAAGGGATCTGGAGGTATGGAGAGAAAGCAGGAATGGGGTACTGAAGTTGCATGATCAGCCATGATCATATTGAATGGTGGTGCAGGCTCGAAGGGCCGAATGGCCTACTTCTGCTCCTATTTTTTATGTTTCTATAAGGGGTCGGCGTGGGGCGATAAGGGGTCGGCGTGGGGCGATCCGGAGTCGGCGTGGGGCGATCCGGAATCGGCGTGGGGCGATCCGGAATCGGCGTGGGGTGATAAGGGGTCGGCGTGGGGCGATCCGGAATCGGCGTGGGGTGATCCGGAGTCGGCGTGGGGCGATAAGGGGTCGGCGTGGGGCGATCCGGAATCGGCGTGGGGCGATAAGGGGTCGGCGTGGAGCGATCCGGAATCGGCGCAAACCACTTTTTGTCGGTAGAGCCTTGGGGGCAATTCCTGGGGAAGGGGGTAGTGGGGGGCACTCCATTATCGCATCCCGGAAGCGCTAGCTGGCCTTTCTGAGAGTGGCAATTTCGGCCCCCAAATGTCCAGTATAGCTCTGCAACCCGCTCATCGTGCTCGAATAATAATGCCAGAACCAACAACATAACCACGCTATCACTGCCAGAAGAACAGAATGAGTGGAGTTCTATCTCAGTTATAAATCTGTCTCTAGAGCTCCCAATCAGTCATCTAATCAATACCCACGCTGACATGCCACATTCAACTCTACGTGATAAAAAGTGCCTCGAGTCATTTTCTTTACACAATTTTGGCAAGGCCATTGTCCCACTGGTCGGAATGATGGCTCTCTTCTATTTCAGTTTTAAAAAACACATGCACGTCCAGCAAGGAGTCAAGAGACACCAAGCAGGAGTGAGAATGCTGGTCAATTATTCTTTGCTGACCAATATGATTCTGCGGCCAACTGTCGCATCCTATTGGCTCCGAAGTCGTGTCCTAACTCGCACCGAGTCCTGCTCCCCCATCACCCCATGTGCTCGCTGACCTACACTGGCTCCCAGTTAAGCAATACCTCGATGATGAAATTCTCACCCTTGTTTTCAATCCCTCCATGGCTTCGCCCCTCCCTGTGAACTTACTCATGTTAATTCGCAGCCAAGCCTCCTCCCAATCCCATGAGAATACACCCCAAACACAAGATGGATGTTAATGGGCAATAAATCAACGTAAACAACCGGGGCCCAGAGAAACGCTGAATCCACAACCCGATATTTCTTCTTTGAGTCTCAAGGGTCGAAATTCGGTTTGTGATGTCACCCGTCAGTGCCGGAGAGCGGTGGCTAACGGGCAGAAAAAGGACTTACTGTCGGTGGCGAGCGTGTTCCTCGCCTCCCGAGAAATTTAGCCGGGCGGTTGGGGGGGGGTGTGATGCCAAGATGTACCGCTGCGCGCTCTGCCGCCATCCACTTGGTGATGTCATCGAGCGCGCAGCGCCCCCTTGCCGCCGCAGCTGTGACATTGGTTGGCCTTACCGGCAGGCGTCCGTCCGTACAGCCCGGGAAAACTGGCACCATCCAGAGATCAAGGTAAGTTGTTAACTGAAATGTTTTCAGCATTAATGGCACCGGGGGAGTGTGGGTGTGGATGAAAAAAAAATTTCGAAAACTTTTTTTTCCAGTTTTATCCGCTAGGATACCGGCAGCTCGCCGTCGGTGAATTCAGTCGGCCTCCAGAGCTCCCATTCCATTGGCACCCGGGGAACGAGTGCGCAACACCCCTTTTCGTGCTGCTCTCTCATCTTTGCGGAAAAATACCGAATTTGGCAATTTGAGGCGGTGATTACCGACTGGCGGTAAAATGGCCGTTCAGGCGGTGTCACCGCCTCAAAAACGGCGTAACCAAATTTTGACCCCTCATTATTTATGTTTCGGCTCATTTAACCATCATTTAGTTTGAGAAGCTACAGTCGGGGAAGTCTGTTCAGTTTTTTAATTACACTTTGCCGTAAAAATCCATTCAAGGAAACAGAACATACCGAGCCGGTCTCAGTAAGGATCATTATTATTTTAACAAGCTTGAAAGGTGGAATTTCTTTCCTTGCCGTTGAGAGAGACCTTGATCCCCGCCGAGCTATCACAACCGTGGGATACTTGCGCTCGGGAGTCGGTGAGGGGTAAGCCCAGTTTGGTGGGCGGCAATTCATTGGGCCGGAGGATTTGATGGGCGGACTGCAAAATTTTGTGGGTAACTCATGTCCAAAATTCCATCACCATTTAAGGTACGTGATTGGTCTGCACCCAGATTATGGGGGGATTATGCGGGCGCAAACACAAAGGAACCTCCAGGCCATGCTCAACTAACTCCGTTATTTTCAAATGGTTTGGTTCCGCATTCAAGAATGGCAGGGGAGGTGGAAGTGGAGTGGAGTGAGTGGCAAAGGGGACGGAGTTTGTGACAGGGGACCCAAGACAATGGCTTCATTGTTCCCAATGCCGAGCTGGAATAAGTGGTTGTGACTCATTCAGGATGTGCAACTACCAACAACGTCTCCGCAAGACCCTGCAAATCCCCCGGGAGGACAGACGCACCGACGTCAGTGTTCTCGATCAGGCCAACGTCCCCAGCATCGAAGCACCGACCACACTCGACCAGCTCCTTGGGGCGGGTCACATCGTCCGCATGGCCCGACACAAGACTCCCAAAGCAAGCGCTCTACTCGGAACTCCTACGCGGCAAGCGAGCCCCAGGGGGGTGGGGGCAGAGGAAATGTTTCACAGACACCCTCAAAGCCTCCTTGATAAAGAACATAAGAAATAGTGGCAGGAGTCGGCCATACGGCCCCTCGAGCCTGCTCCGCCACTTAATACGATCATGGCTGATCCAATCATGGACTCAGCTCCACTTCCCCGCCCGCTCCCCATAACCCCTTATCCCCTTATCGTTTAAGAAACTGTCTATTTCTGTCTTAAATTTATTTAATGTCCCAGCTTCCACAGCTCTCTGAGGCAGTGAATTCCACAAATTTACAGCACTCTGAGAGAATAAATTTCTCCTCATCTCTGTTTTAAATGGGCGGCCCCTTATTCTAAGATCATGCCCTCTAGTTCTAGTCTCCCCTATCAGTGGAAACATCCTCTCTGCATCCACCTTGTCAAGCCGCCTCATAATCTTGTAGGTTTCGATAAGATCACCTCTCATTCTTCTGAATTCCAATGAGTAGAGTGTAGTGTAACAAAATTTGCAGATGACACAAAGATTAGTGGGAAAGCGGGTTCTGTAGAGGACACAGAGAGGCTGCAAAGAGATTTAGATAGGTTAAGCGAATGGGCTAAGGTTTGGCAGATGGAATACAATGTCGGAAAATGTGAGGTCATCCACCTTGGAAAAAAAAACAGTAAAAGGGAATATTATTTGAATGGGGAGAAATTACAACATGCTGCGGTGCAGAGGGACCTGGGGGTCCTTGTGCATGAATCCCAAAAAGTTAGTTTGCAGGTGTAGCAGGTAATCAGGAAGGCGAATGGAATGTTGGCCTTCATTGCGAGAGGGATGGAGTACAAAAGCAGGGAGGTCCTACTGCAACTGTACAGGGTATTGGTGAGGCCGCACCTGGAGTACTGCGTGCAGTTTTGGTCACCTTACTTAAGGAAGGATATACTAGCATTGGAGGGGGTACAGAGACGATTCACTAGGCTGATTCCGGAGATGAGGGGGTTGCCTTATGATGGTAGATTGAGTAGACTGAGTCTTTACTCGTTGGAGTTCAGAAGGATGAGGTGTGATCTTATAGAAACATTTAAAATAATGAAAGGGATAGACAAGATAGAGGCAGAGAGGTTGTTTCCACTGGTCGGGGAGACTAGAACTAGGGGGCACAGCCTCAAAATACGGGGGAGCCAATTTAAAACCGAGTTGAGAAGGAATTTCTTCTCCCAGAGGGTTGTGAATCTGTGGAATTCTCTACCCAAGGAAGCAGTTGAGGCTAGCTCACTGAATGTATTCAAATCACAGATAAATAGATTTTTAACCAATAAGGGAATTAAGGGTTATGGGGAGCGGGCGGGTAAGTGGAGCTGAGTCCACGGCCAGATCAGCCATGATCTTGTTGAATGGCGGAGCAGGCTCAAGGGACTAGATGGCCTACTCCTGTTCCTAATTCTTATGTTCTTATGTTCAACCTACTCAACCTTTCCTCATAAGTCAACCCACTTATCCCCAGGATCAACCGAGTGAACCTTCTCTGAACTGCCTCCAAAGCAAGTATATCCTTTCGTAAATATGGAAACTAAAACTGCACGCAGTATTCCAGGTGTAGCCTCACCAATACCCTGTATAGCTGTAGCAAGACATCTTTGCTTTTATACTCCATCCCCTTTGCAATAAAGGCCAAGATACCATTGGTCTTCCTGATCACTTGCTGTACCTGCATACTATTCTTTTGTGTTTCATGCACAAGTACCCCCAGGTCCCACTGTACTGCGGCACTTTGCAATCTTTCTCCATTTAAATAATAACTTGCTCTTTGATTTTTTTCTGCCAGAGTGCATGACCTCACACTTTCCAACATTATACTCCATCTGCCAAATTTTTGCCACTCACTTAGCCTGTCTATGTCCTTTTGCAGATTTTGTGTGTCCTCCTCACAGATTGCTTTTCCTCCCATCTTTTTGTCGTCAGCAAACTTGGCTACGTTACACTCAGTCCCTTCTTCCAAGTCGTTAATATAGATTGTAAATAGTTGGGGTCCCAGCACTGATCCCTGCGGCACCCCACTAGTTACTGGTTGCCAACCAGAGAATGAACCATTTATCCCAACTCTCTGTTTTCTGTTCATTAGCCAATCCTCTGTCCATACTAATATATTACCCCCAACCCCGTGAACTTTTATCTTGTGCAGTAACCTTTTATGTGGCACCTTGTCAAATGCCTTCTGGAAGTCCAAATATACCACATCCACTGGTTCCCCTTTAAAATATACTAGCCCCATCAACATCTGGGAGTCCCTGGTCAAAGACTACCCTAAGTGGAGGAAGAGCATCCGGGAGGGTGATGAGTTCCTTGAGTCTCGTCGCCGAGAGCATGCAGTAAACAAGCACAGGCAGCGGAAGGAGCGTGCGGCAAACCAGGCTCCCCATCCACCCTTTCCTCTAACCACTGTCTGTCCCACCTGTGACAGAGACTGTCATTCGATATTGGACTGTACAACCACCTGAGAACTCACTTTTAGAGTGGAAGCAAGTCTTCCTCGAATTCGAGGTAAGATGATGGAGTTGTTGGACATGCTGTCTGATGCAATGGAGGCAGTTGATGGGGTGGGAGGCCTGGTAGGTAGGTAGAGCTTTGTACTCCACTCACAAAGCTCTCAGATGAGACATTAAACTGAGGCCCCGTCTTCCCTCGCAACTAAAAGATACAACGGCACTATTGGAAGAAGACTGGGGGAGTTCTCCCTCGTGGTCTGGGGCCAATATTTCTCGTTCAACCAACATCACTAAAAACAGATTATCCGGTTATTATCACGTTGCTGTTTGTGGGAGCTTCCTGTGCGCAAATTGGTGGCCGCGTTTCCAACATTACAACAGTGACTACACATCAAAGAAAAGTTCTTTATTGGCTGTAAAGCGCTTTGGGACGTCCTGAGGTCGTGAAAGGCGCTATATAAATGCAAGTCTTTCTTTTTGCTGCTGTTATATATCAATAGTCTGGCTCTGTGCCTGCAGATGAAGTCCGCAAAACATCATGCCTGATTATAATGGTAGAAGAAAATTAGACAACACAGCAACCACTGATTTTCCATATTGTGATAGATTGATTATGACATCCCGTTAATAGCTCATAAAGCCGCATTTGCGCTATAATAATTCCTGCACATTCTGCTATATGTAAAACCTGCAGTATCTGCATTCGCGGCACCACTTTCTGTGAATAATCTTTGACTTAAGCAAATGGTGTACTTGTGCGACCGAAATAGTCAAAATAATGGCCCTGAAATTCCGATGTCCCGGGTCCATACGAAGTTCCTGCAGACCCGGGAAGGCATCGGAAAAGCCAGTTTCCAGCGCACAATGCGCATGCACTGAAAACCGACATTTCCGATCAGTCAGGTTTCTGGTCTTGACAGATGGCTGCAGATCGGGAGCGAGGACACTTGCAGGGTAAGATTTCCGATATTTACAAATATCTTGCCCTGCAAATGTCCTTTAAAATCCTGCGCCTGTAAAAACAGACGTATAGCCGATTTTTACGGACGCAAGTGGTTAAAAATGCACATACAAATAAAAAATAAAGTTAAAAAATCACTTCTTATGTGTAAAAAAACCCTCCCTACTACGGTAAGTTTATTTTAAGTGTTAATAAAAATTTTATTTTTTAAAGTCGTGTTATGTATTTAATCCTTGGCAACCTTTGGTCACACTTACTCATTGCTCACAGTACTCAGTTTCGTCCTTTATTATGAGCTTATCAATTGGCGACGAGATAACGAACAACCGTGCGAAAGTGCAAAGAACAGTTGGTATCCTGGAGAAGTTCTCAGAAGGGGATGATTGGGAGGCCTTCGTGGAGAGACTCGACCAATACTTCGTGGCCAACGAGCTGGAAGGGGACGAGAACCCTGCCCAGCAGCCCAATGAAGAGCTAACCAACTCACCCACACCTGCACTTGTACCGAGACAATCGACAAGGAGGAAAAAGCCCCAGATGGTCTCACCCTGTCAGTAAGTGTACTATTGACTTTACGAGGGAATGATATTATGTATTTAACCCTTTGCAACCTGTATCACACCACCACCAGAGGGCCTACCTGTTGGAGTCCCAACGGATCCCAGCATCCCTTGGAAGCCATTTATTTTAGCAGGCCTCCGACGAGGTACCTGCACTCTGGAGTCTTATTAAAGGAGCTAAGGTCACACTTACTCATTGCTCACAGTACTCAGTTTCATCCTTTATTATGAGCTTATCAAGTCGGAAAACTATTTAAAAAAAATTCAAATGCATGTTAATTGTGCATTTTATTTTCTATTTTTTATTGGTTTTTGTGTTGGCGGGGGTGTGGGGGGGGATTCTCATTCTAGCAATAGGAGTTCCATACTTATGGAATTCCTATTGCTATGAATGAGAAACTATACTGTACCTGATTGGCTGCTGTCACTAGATCCCGGCCTGCGCGCGTGCCCACGTGCACGTGCTGCGCGTGCAGTCACCTCTGGGCCTCAGGCTCGGAAGTTCGGACCGCCACAACAGCAGCAGGTAAGTGTGCATCTTTTCGCTTTTTTTAGGTTGTTTCCTCGTGGGAAGAGGTCGAACGGAATTTCAGGGCCATTATTCCTGTGACCTTTATTGGAGATTTCACAACCATCACGCTGTTAGTTAAACTTATAAGAAATAATCACTTTACTTCTGCGCTCCACTCCCACTCTGATCTCTCCGTCCTCGGCCTCTGACACGGTTCCAATGAAGCTGAACACAAGCTCGAGGAACAGTACCTCATCCTTATTTTAGGCACTTTACAGCCTTCTGGACTCAACATCGAGTTCAACATTGTCAGTCCATAACCCCCCTGCCCCTATTTTTTCTTCTTTTTTTTCTGTGTTTTTCTCTCTTTCCCATGCCAGTTGTTGGACTTTCCATTTCCCATTTTTGCCCTAATTAGACTCATCTTTTGTTTCTTACCTTGTCCCATTACCATCTCCTTTTGCCTCGCACCATCATCCCTTTTGTCTCTCTAATCTCTCCTGCCTTCCACCCTGTCACAGACCTTCCCTTTTGTTCTTTCTTCCCCTCCCCCCTTTCCCTGCCCTGACATTCGCTTAGAAACCTGTTACATCTCGTACTTTTTCCAGTTCTGACGAAGGGTCATCGACCCGAAACGTTAACTCTGTTTCTCTCCCCGCAGATGCTGCCTGACCCGCTGAGATTTCCAGCATTTTCTGTTTTTATTTTAGTTAAACCTATGTTCATATTTGCAAATATACGATTCGCAGAAGCCCTGAAATTCCACATAACTTTAAGATATTAAAGCTGCTACCTCTAGATTTGACCATTCCAACCCAGTCCTGGCTGGCCTCCCACATTCTAACCTAAGTAAACTAGAGGTGATCCAAAACTCGGCTGCCCATGTCCTAACTTGCACCATGTCCCGCTCACCCATCACCTCCTGTGCTCAATCCCATTAACTCCCAGTTAAACAACGCCTTGATTTCAAAATTCTCAACCTTATTTTCAAATCCCTCCGTGGCCCTCGCCCCTCCCTATCTCTGTAACCTCCTCCAGCCCCACAACCCTCTGAGATGTCTACGCTCCTCTAATTCTGCCCTCTTAGAAACATAGAAACATAGAAAATAGGCGGAGGAGTAGGCCATTCGGCCCTTCGAGCCTGCACCACCATTCAATAAAATCATGGCTGATCATCACCTTGGTATCCCTTTCCTGCTTTCTCTCCATACCCCTTGATTCCTTTAGCCATAAGGGCTACATCTAACTCCCCTTGAATATATCCAACGAACTGGCATCAACAACTCTCTGCTGTAGAGAATTCCACAGGTTAACAACTCTCTGAGTGAAGAAGTTTCTCCTCATCTCGGTCCTAAATGGCCTACCCCTTATCCTTAGACTGTGTCCGCTGGTTCTGGACTTCGCTCAACCATTGGTGGCTGTGCCTTCTGTTGCCTGGGCCCCAAGCTCCCTCCCTAAACCTCTCCGCCTCTCTACCTCTCTTTTCTCCTTCAAGACGTTCCTTGAAACCTGTCTCTTTGACCAAGCATTTGGTCACCTGCGCTAATTTCTACTTATGCGGCTTGGTGTCAAATTTTATAAGTCTCATAATACTCCTGTGGAAGCGCCTTGGGATGTTTTACTACGTTAAAGGCGCTATATGAATACAAGTTGTTGTTGTTATTGCCAGAGAAGATCGAATCTTAATTAACATGATTAATTTTCACATACAAAGCTACTTAAGGTCACGAGAGTGCGAAAACCTTATGGTTAAACTGTACGAGATGAACTATTCTTTAGATTAATATCCATCGAACAGAATTTTAGTTCATAGGCTTCAGTTACCTTCTTGATTAGGTCGTTATCTTCATCGATTATAATCAATGCGCAGTACCAACAAAAATTAATAAAATGACAATCCTTCAGATTTTCTGATAGCATTAACACAGCTGAGTCCTGATAAACAATAACCAGATTGTGAAGAGGTGTTTTGCATGAATGATGCTTACTCCTGGGTCAGTTTTCATTCAATGCAGATAAAAATAGACAAAGCTTTGTGTATCAGCCTAGTTAATCACCAATTTTGCAATCCAATTTAAACATATGCCTCCGACAACACTGAAAAAAAATCTATTTTGTGCAAAAACTATGACGCGATATTATACCTTGCCTCTGAGTAAGAAGGTTGTGGGTTCAAGCCCCACTCCAGGGGCTTGAACACATAAATCTAGGCTGACACTCCTAATGCAATGCTGAGGGAGTGCTGCACTGTCGGAGGTGTTGTCTTTTGGATGAGACGTTAAACTGAGGCCCCGTCTGCTCTCTCAAGTGGACGTAAAAGATCCCACGGGCACTATTTTGAAGAAGAGCAGGGGGAGTTATCCTCGGTGTCCTGGGGCCAATATTTATCCCTCAATTAACATCACTAAAACAGATTATCTGGTCATTATCACATTGCTGTTTGTGGGAAACCTTCTGACTCAGAAGTGAGAAACTGCTACCCACTGAGCCATGGCTGACATAGACCGGTGTCATCCAATAGACATTGCTGACTAGGCACAGGTGTGGCTATGGCAACTCTGTTTTCGTCACACGCACTAATTTTAGTCAAAAATGCTTTACATACAAACACACGCTACAAGTACAACATCATGTGTATATTGTCTGAACACCATTCAAGAACCAAGGAACGAAAGTACTCAGAACAATGAAAAAAAACCAAGGCACAATCTGGTACCAATCTTGTTGTTTTACTAACAGCTCTACACCAAATGGTTTAAGTGCCCATACGCACACTGTGCGAATATGAGTACATAACAACATAAGAAATAGGAGCAGGAGTAGGCCATTCGGCCCCTCGAGCCTGCTCTGCCATTCAATAAGATCATGGCTGATCTGATCATAGACTCAGCTCCACTGCCCTGCCCACTCCCCATAACCCTTCACTCCCTTATCACTCAAAAATCTGTCGATCTCCGCCTTAAATATATTCAATGAACCAGCCTCCACAGCTCTCTGGGGCAGAGAATTCCATAGATTTACAACCTTCTGAGAGAAGAAATTCCTTCTCATCTCAGGTTTAAATGGGCTGCCCCTTATTCTGAGACTATGTCCCTTAGTTTTAGTTTCCCCTGTGAATGGAAATATCCTCTCTACATCCACCTTGTCGAAGCTCCTCATTATCTTATATGTTTCGATAAGATCACCTCTCATTCTTCTGAACTCCAATGAGTAGAGGCCCAACCTACTCAAACTATCTTCGTAAGTCAACCCCCTCATCTCCGGAATCAACCTAGTGAACCTTCTCTGAACAGCCTCCAATGCAAGTATATCCTTCCTTAAATACAGAGACCAAAATTGCACAGTACTCCAGATGTGGCCTCACCAATACCCTGTACAGTTGTCGCAGAACTTCTCTGCTTTTATACTTATCCCTGACTGCAGGCTTATCTGCAAAGACCCAACTAATAGCCGATAACCAGCTGCCTGTTAAACATTACCCTGCTATACCCCTGATTAAAATTGTTTCGCCCTTCGCACAATCTCAAAAAATGTTAAGTGTTTTAATATACTTCACATCAGCTCTCAGCAAATACCGATTGAGATCACGTCTATTACCCGTTTGTATACTAATCAGAAACGCAATTAACCACATCTGGATTCCCAATGACCAACACAAAAGCAAAATACTGCGGACACTTGAAATCTGAAATAACAACAGAAAAATGCTGGAAATACTTAACATTGAGTTAAACCATAAGACCATAAGAATTAGGAGCAGGAGTAGGCCATTCAATACGAGCATGGCTGATCATCGATCTCAACTCCACTTTCCCGTTCATTCTCCATATCCCTTGATTCGCCTAGAGTCCAAAAATCCATCGATCTCAGCCTTGAATATACTCAGAGACTCAGCATCCACAGCCCTCTGGGGCAGAGAATTCCAAAGATTCACCACCCTCTGAGTGAAGAAATTCTTCCTCATCTCAGTCTTAAATGGCCGACCTCTTATCCTGAGACTGTGATCCCTGGTTCTAGACTCTTGAGCCAGGGGAAACAACCTCCCTGCATCTACCCTGTCAATCCCACTCAGAATCTTGTTTGTTTCAATGAGATTACCTCTTATTCTTCTAAACTCCAGAGAGGGTGTAGGCCCATTCTACACAGTCTCTCATCATACAACAGCCCTCTCATCCCAGGAATTAATTTAGTGAACCTTCGTTGTACCACCTCCAAGGCAAGTAAATCCTTCCTTAGATAAGGAGACCAAAACTGTGCACAGTACTCCAGGTGTGGTCTCACCAAGGCCCTGTATAGAGGTAGCAAGACTTCCTTACTCTTGTACGCCAACCCCCTTGCAATAAAAGCAATTTGCCTTCCTTATTGCTTGCTGTACCTGCATGCTAGCTGTCTGCGTTTCCTTCATGAGAACACCCAAATCTCTCTGAACATTAAAATTTTCTCACCATTCAATTTTAGACCATAACCTCTGCGCCCTTTTTTTCAGACTGCGGCTGGCTCTGCTATTACCAATTACACCACTTTTAGACCCATCTTGTGTTCCTTTACTTGTCCCATTACCATCTCCTTTCGCCTCGCACCATCATCCCTTTTGTCTCTCTAATCTCTCCTGCCTTCCACCCTGTCACAGCCGTTCCCTTCTGTTCTTTCCTCCCCTCCCCCCTCGCCCCTACACTTGCTTACAACCTGTTGCAACTCTAACTTTTCCCAGTTCTGATGAAGGGTCATCGACCTGAAACGTTAACTCTGTCTCTCTCCCCACAGATGCTGCCCGACCCGCTGAGTATTTCCAGCATTTTTCTGTTTTAATATGGCTAACGTTAGTGAGACCACACCTGGAGTACTGCGTGCAGTTTTGGTCTCCGTATTTAAGGAGGGATATACTTGCATTGGAGGCTGTTCAGAGAAGGATCACTAGGTTGATTCCTGTATTGAAGGGGTTGATTTATGAAGATAGGTTGAGCAGGTTGGGCCTGTACTCATTAGAGTTTAGAAGAATGAGAGGTGATCTTGTTGAAACATATAAGATTCTGAGAGGGCTCGACAAGGTAGATGCAGAGAGGATGTTTCCCCTCATGGGGGAATCGAGAATAGTTTCAGAATAAGGAGCCGCCCATTTAAAAGGAGATGAGAAGGAATTTCTTCTCTCAGAGGGTTGTAAATCTATGGCATTCTCTGCCCCAGAGAGCTGTGGAAGCCGGGTCATTGAATATATTTAAGGTGGAGGTAGACGGATTTTTGTGCGATAAGGGAGTCGAGGGTTATGGGGAGCGGGCAGAGAAGTGGAGCTGAGTCCATGATCAGATCAGCCATGATCTTATTGAATGGCGGAGCAGGCTCGAGGGGCCAAATGGCCAACTCCTGCTCCTATTTCTTATGTCCTTATGTATTGGTCGACCCTAGAACAGTCACCGTACAGGGTAAAACGTAAAGAATAGCTTCTTTATGCTGTCAGCACTGAGCCCGAGCATGGCTTGGGGTGGGTGGAGGAGGATGAGTAAAAGGAGGTCGCTCCTTGAAGTCAACCTGCGTAAAGAGTAGAAGTACATTAAATTTAAATGTTGTAAACAGCATAAAAATGAAAAACACAGCTGCGTTAAATGATCTTATTAATTTTTATGATGACCAATACAGCGGAGCTTGCCTTTTTCACCCAGAAGGGTCTCGGTTAGTTTATTGAGGGCGTAACTCATTACACAGCCACATTTCCAATTCTGCACATATTTATCGTTTAATCAGGGTTAAAAAGTCACCTTTCGCCTCTGGTATCAAACTAACGATGAAGAAATGATGCCTCCGCTCGCACATGACAATAAATGTATAATTTCACTGCAATTTAAATGTCACGCCTGATTGGCTAGGTTCTGCCACAGAAATGAGGACATTATTCTCTTCAGTTTCAGCGAAAACATGCAGAATAGACCCTGCACTCACTTCACGCTCCGTGGTGAGTCCCTCAACTCTTTTTATTGAAACAAACCCATCACCTTTCATCAACATCCTCTTCAAACAGGGCTCCGATTTAACATAAAATGAACTGACTGATTCCAGCAACAACAACGTTGAGATTGAAGGAAGTTCCGCATTATTGGATTTTTGTTAACATTATTCATCATCGTCATAGGCTGTCCCTCAGAATCGAGGAAGACTTGCTTCCACTCTAAAAGTGAGTTCTTAGGATGACTGAACAATGCAATATGAGAACCACAGTCCCTGTGTGACAGACAGTGATTGAAGGAAATGGAGGGTGGGACTGGTTTACCGCACGCTCCTTCCGCTGCCTGCGCTTGCTTTCTGCATGCTCTCGGCGACGAGACTCGAGGTGCTCAGCACCCTCCCGGTTGCACTTCCTCCACTTCGGGAAGTCTTTGGCCAGGTACTCCCAGGTGTCGGTGGGGATGTTGCACTTTATCAGGGAGGCTTTAAGGGTGTCTTTGTAACGTTTCCTCTGTCCACCTGGGGCTTGCTTGCCGTGAAGGAGCTCTGAGTAGAGCGTTTTCTTTGGGAGTCTCGTGTCGGGCATGCGGACAATGTGGCCTGCCCAACAGAGCTGGTCGAGTGTGGTCAGTGCTTCGATGCTGGGGATGTTGGCCTGGTCGAGGACGCTAACGTTGGTTCGTCTGTCCTCCCAGGGGATTTGTAGGATCTTGCGGAGACATTGTTGGTGGCATTTATCCACACTTGGATTCATTTTAAGAGTGGAAGCAAGTCTTCCTCGATTCCGAGGGGCTGCCTACGATGATGCTCTTCGCTCCTGACAACATTTGCAGTTCGGCAAGCTAAAAAAAAAAATTAAAATCATGTCAAAACAAAACAAATCTCTTATCGGAGACTGAAACGCGCAGAACAAACTCTAACAAGTCTACGCAGTTCCTGATTGGCTGGCTGAGCTCCTTGCCCGTCTCCGATGAGTATATGACGGGCCATTGCAGTTTATCAGCCTGATTTCCAACCTTTGACCTTTCTGCTATCTTTGTCAACAGCAAGACAACGGCCTCGAAGAGTTTGCTGGTAATCACGAACGCGAAAGCAGCGAAATACCAGATGCTTGGAGAATAAGGGGATCCACAGGGGAGCAGAGCGAAGAGGAATTAACAGCAACTACGACAGACAGTTCTGTGTTGCTCCTCCATGTGTTTGTAGCGTTCGCCCTCTTGAAATCGTTTCCATTTATTTTTCTAATTTAGGGATAGGTTTGTCAGGTTGTTGTGATGTATTTGCTTCATGGGTTCTTTGCTTAAGAATCCATAGTGACACATTGCTATTAAGAACTAGTTGGTTTATTAGCAAAGGTTTAACAATCACACTACACATTACCGGTTCATCCACCAGGCTCACAACCAGTGTCTCAGCATGGATCCACCGAACCCAACTGTCCGGGGTTTTATTGAGTCTTGTGAACATCACGTGACTGGCTGAGCTCCATAACTATTTTTCTAAAACATTAAAAAATCAAGAACCGCTGCCCCCCCCCCGCCCCGCGGGGCACTAGAAACGACAAATTAACAAATAAAACTTTTTAAGCAGTAAACGATCAAGTTGCCGGGGGTGATGATGCACTCCAGTCCCTCCGGCGCCCACCTCTCGCGGAAGGCCGCGAGCGTACCGGTGGGCACTGCGTGCTCCATCTCCAGGGACACCCTGGCTCAGATGTAACCGTGGAAGAGAGGCAGGCACTCGGGCCGAACGACCCCCTCGACCGGGGCTAAGCCCCTCAACAATTTTGGCAGAACGTAAAATCAAATGCCCCTGATTTGGCAAGGGCACTGGAACCCACAAATTAACAATTTAAACTTTAACTGTGACTTAAACCAAATTAAAATTTGGTTGCCGGGGCGGGGGGGGTGATGATGCACTCCAGTCCCTCCGGTGCCCACCTCAGGCGGAAGGCCGCGAGCGTACCGGTGGACACCGCGTGCTCCATCTCTGGGGACACCCTGCCACGAGCATAGCCACGGGAGAGAAGCAGACAGTCGGGCTTACACTTGTATAACCCACAGCACCAGCTTCGAGTGCCACTGAATCATATCTGATGGACACAACATGCTCCGGGGGCCCTGAAAACACAACAATTCTGTACAGATCAGCCCGGCTTCAAATCACGTCCTCTGACATTACCAGGAGTCCTTCAACCTCCGTTGAACTGAGTAAAGCTAGAATTGTTCACTGTGGCGAAGGGTTGGAATACCCGGGGACATGACTTGCAAGTGAGCAATAAAAGAAGTCAAATAAAACTTTATCACTCAAAGGATAATGGAGTCAATAAAGAAGACAATTCATGATCAAGAGATAATTGAATGAATTTCTGAAAAGAAAAAGGATTGAAAGATATAGTGAGCAGGTTGTTAGAAAGAAAGACTTGCATTTATATAAAGCTCCTTTCACAATCTCAGGACGTCCCAAACGCTTTACAGCCAATGGAATATTTTTTGGAGTGTCATCATCATCATCAATAGGCGGTCCCTCGAAGTGAGGATGACTTGCTTCCACACCACAAAAGGGATGAGTTCACAGGTGTTTCAATGAAGGACCTAATATTCTGGATCCCGAACGACACCCTGAAGGGTGGAAGCTGACTGTGCGTGGATTTTTTTAACGTGTGGTGACCCCGGCCTTGAAGTGTAGTCACTGTTGTAATGTGGGAAATGCAGCAGCCAATTTGTGCACAGCAAGCTCCCACAAGTAGCAACCTGATAATGACCGAATAATCTGTTTTTGGTGATGCTGATTGAGGGATAAATATTAGCCCAGGACACCGGGGAATAGTGCCGTGGGATCTTTTACATTCAGCTGAGAGAGCAGACGGGGCCTCGGTTTAACGTCTCATCCAAAAGACAGCACTCCCTCAGTACTGCACTGGGAGTGTCAGCCTAGATTTTTGTGCTCAAGTCCCTGGAGTTGGACTTGAACCCACAACCTTCTGACTCTGAGACGAGGGTGCTGCCCACTGAGCCACAGCTGGCATTTGATTCACCTGTTACTGCCAAAAATACACTGAGCGTTTAACACGCTGTAAGCAGCAACTTTGTAATTGCCTCCAATGGAAATAGAAAATGGTTAGCGAACTTTGGAAGACTCAAACAATCACCTGAATTAAACATGGCCAGTTTGAGGCTGTGCCAGGAAATCAAAACACAAGTGGGTTTACGAGACAAATGGATGTATTCCTGGAGAGAAATGGGATTGCGAGATACGATAACAAGGTATACAGTTAAAATAGCGATCGATCAAAAACTGCATTGGGACAAATAGTCTTTTTGCTGCTCATCCAAATGTCTATGTCATTTTCCATCCATTTTCTACCAATTATTCTGCCCACTACTGAAGGCATCGACACTTTGCTGGTCTACCGATCCATGGGCCATCATCACCCTCCAGTGCCATGTCCAAGTGGCCATTCTCCATGTTATCTTAGACAGTGTGCATCAGTAGGGTTGTTCCTCCATTACATTGGGTGGGGGTTATCACAACTGACCCTGTTTCAGCGCTCAACAAACATACACATGTATTCTTCCAGCAGTGGCGGCTGGACAGCCAGCAGGAGAACTCACCCACAACGAATTACCTTTCCCTAAACTATACAGAAAGACTTGGATTTATGTAGTGTCTTTCATGGTCACCGGACAGCACAAAGCGCTTTACAGCCAATGAAGTACTTTTTGGAGTGTAGTCACTGTTGTAATATGGGAAACGTGGCAGCCAATTTGCGCACAGCAAGCTCCCACAAACAGCAATGTGATAGTGACCAGATAATCTGTTTTTTATGTTATGTTAATTGAGGCCCAGGACACTGGGCATATCACCCCCGCTCTTCTTCTTCAACCTGAGAGAGCAGATGGGGCCGAGGTTTAACGTCTCTTCCAAAAGACGGCACCTCTGACCATGCAGCTCTCCCTCAGCACTGCACTGGAACGTCAGCCTAGATTTATGTGCTCGAGTCCCGAGAGTGGAACTTGATCCCGCAACCTTCTGACTCAGAGGCAAGAGTGCTGCCCACTGAGCCACAGCTTGGCACTGAGGTACTGAGGCCAGTTTTAGTGGCCCTGCCACCATCTAGCTGAGATCAGATAACTCAGCACAAATGGCAACTGGTCCTGGGACCTCCTTGGTTTCAGAAGCTCCGCTACGCCTCGCCTTGCTAGCTCAGGGAGCAGATTCTTACGTTTTCTCATCTAAAAAAACAGCAGACAATAGATTTGAATGGACGCTATTCAACGTTCCCCATGGGCTGTGCGGGCAGCCACCTCGCCGTCCTGCGCAGCCTGTAAACCGGCTTCACAGCGTGAAAAACCGCGCACGCGCGGAGCTTTGTTGGGCCGCGCAGCACGTAAAGAACATAAGAATTAGGAGCGGGAGTCGGCCATTTGGCTCCTCGAGCCTACTCCGCCATTCAATGAGATCGCGGCTGATCATGGGAAGCGCCCGTCGACATCAGCGGATGGCCGAGTGGCGCAACTGAGCTCCTGCCCACTGAGCTCCCGGATTCCTGCTGGCGGGACTCGGCGGGAGAACGGGGGCGGGCCGCTGGCTGGAGGCTGGTCTGTCCCCGACGGTGAGTAGGAAGATGGTGAAAAAAAGATAAGTGTGCTTTTTGTAAAGTTTTTTTTTCTTTACAGGGCCTTACCCGGATGGGGTTCCCTGAAGGTCTTCCGAAGATTTTCTAATTTTTATTTAACGCTTGTGCTTTGCAGCTCTGCTCCCGCCCCCATGGGCCCAACTCCATCTTCGGCGACACTTGGGCGGCAAGCACCTCTGCCACCGACAATGAGACCTCCCGCCCGCTGATGCCCAGATTCGTGGCGCACGTCGTCCATTTGCCGCCCGCCGGCCTTCGAGGGACCTCTCCGATGAAAATCACGATGAAAGTACCGTCAGGGACCTCGGCGGCAATCGGTGGTCCTTTGGGTGGGCACTTGGGCGGGCGGAGACCTTCAGCAATTTCGGGCACCAAGGGTTAAAGGGGCAGCATGGCCCAAAAAACAATTGGGGGAACATTGATGGTGCACACTGGAGCACACGCATGTTGGGGTGACTTTCCACATAGGTTGTCCCGCTCCGCCGCCGTAACATAGAAAACATAGAAACATAGAAAATAGGTGCAGGAGTCGGCCATTCGGCCCTTCAAGCCTGCACCGCCATTCAATGAGTTCATGGCTGAACATGCAACTTCAGTACCCCATTCCTGCTTTCTCGCCATACCCCTTGATCCCCCGAGTAGTAAGGACTTCATCTAACTCCTTTTTGAATATATTTAGTGAATTGGCCTCAACAATTCCACAGGTTCACCACTCTCTGGGTGAAGAAATTCCTCCTCATCTCGGTCCTAAATGGCTTACCCCTTATCCTTAGACTGTGTCCCCTGGTTCTGGACTTCCCCAACATTGGGAACATTCTTCCTGCATCTAACCTGACTAACCCCGTCAGAATTTTAAACGTTTCTATGAGGTCCCCTCTCATTCTTCTGAACTCCAGTGAATACAAGCCCAGTTGATCCAGTCTTTCTTGATAGGTCAGTCCCGCCATCCCGGGAATCAGTCTGGTGAACCTTCGCTGCACTCCCTCAATAGCAAGAATGTCCTTCCTCAGGTTAGGAGACCAAAACTGCACACAATACTCCAGGTGTGGCCTCACCAAGGCCCTGTAGAACTGTAGCAACACCTCCCTGCACCTGTACTCAAATCCCCTCGCTATGAAGGCCATTTGCTTTCTTAACCACCTGCTGTATCTGTATGCCAACCTTCAATGACTGATGTACCATGACACCCAGGTCTCTTTGCACCTCCCCTTTTCCTAATCTGTCACCATTCAGATAATAGTCTGTCTCTCTGTTTTTACCACCAAAGTGGATAACCTCACATTTATCCACATTATACTTCATCTGCCATGCATTTTCCCACTCACCTAACCTATCCAAGTCACTCTGCAGCCTCATAGCATCCTCCTCGCAGCTCACACTGCCACCCAGCTTAGTGTCATCCGCAAATTTGGAGATACTACATTTAATCCCCTCGTCTAAATCATTAATGTACAATGTAAACAGTTGGGGCCCCAGCACAGAACCTTGCGATACCCCACTAGTCACTGCCTGCCATTCTGAAAAGTCCCCATTTACTCCTGCTCTTTGCTTCCTGTCTGACAACCAGTTCTCAATCCATGTCAGCACACTACCCCCAATCCCATGTGCTTTAACTTTGCACATTAATCTCTTGTGTGGGACCTTGTCGAAAGCCTTCTGAAAGTCCAAATATACCACGTCAACTGGTTCTCCCTTGTCCACTCTACTGGAAACATCCTCAAAAAATTCCAGAAGATTTGTCAAGCATGATTTCCCTTTCACAAATCCATGCTGACTTGGACCTATCATATCACCTCTTTCCAAATGCATTGCTATGACATCCTTAATAATTGATTCCATCATTTTACCCACTACCGATGTCAGGCTGACCGGTCTATAATTCCCAGTTATCTCTCTCCCTCCTTTTTTAAAAAGTGGGGTTACATTGGCTACCCTCCACTCCATAGGAACTGATCCAGAGTCAATGGAATGTTGGAAAATGACTGTCAATGCATCCGCTATTTCCAAGGCCACCTCCTTAAGTACTCTGGGATGCAGTCCATCAGGCCCTGGAGATTTATCGGCCATCAATTTCCCTAACACAATTTCCCGACTAATAAGGATTTCCCTCAGTTCCTCCTCCTTACTAGACCCTCCGACCCCTTTTATATCCGGAAGGTTGTTTGTGTCCTCCTTAGTGAATACCGAACCAAAGAACTTGTTCAATTGGTCCGCCATTTCTTTGTTCCCCGTTATGACTTCCCCTGATTCTGACTGCAGGGGACCTACGTTTGTCTTTACTAACCTTTTTCTCTTTACATATTTATCGAAACTTTTGCAATCCGTCTTAATGTTCCCTGCAAGCTTCCTCTCGTACTCCATTTTCCCTGCCCTAATCAAACCCTTTGTCCTCCTCTGCTGAGTTCTAAATTTCTCCCAGTCCCCGGGTTCGCTGCTATTTCTGGCCAATTTGTATGCCACTTCCTTGGCTTTAATACTATCCCTGATTTCCCTTGATAGCCACGGTTGAGCCACCTTCCCTTTTTTATTTTTACGCCAGACAGGAATGTACAATTCCGTAACACCACCAGAAGTGCGGCAGGATCCCGGTTACATGTGAAGGCCGGTTTTCCGTTGCGCTTCCGGCTACGTTACGGTAGTGGAATGGGAGCAACTGCAAGGCAATTCCTGGCCATCGCCTCACTATTCTAAAATTCACACTATTCTTAAGTCAGAAACGTCAAAGTAAGAAATTGAAAAAGTTTACTCATGATCAAAAGGCAGGCAGCGGAAAGAGCGGTGTGGCGGCCTAGCCCAGCAGGCTGAGCACCATGGGAGTAGGCCGGGGAGCGGAAGGAACAGTGTGGCGGTGTACCACTCCAGGGAGCAGCACGAGCTGGAGCAGGAGAGCAACTGCAGCGAAAAGGGACATCACCAAGGTCCAGGTCGGTGATTGGAGCGCGGGCAGGTACAGCAGGAGCGGCGAGGTCGGGGCAAAGGAGCGACGAGAGATTGCAGAGCGACGTGATCGAGGCCCAGAAGAGGCGAGGGCCCAGGGGCAGCACGGGCCCAGCCCACACTGCGATATGTGCGCGCACTAGGTCCGTGCAGCAGAGCTGGTCTCCAGTCGTCCTGGTTCAACCCTTGCTACTGGACCAAGACCTAGCTCTGTCAAGCCCGTGTAGTGGCTGGTGTGCAACGGTCAGCCCACGTTAAAAAAATCCACGCACAGGCATCTTCCACCCTTCAACATGTAGTTCGGGATCTGGAATATTAGGTCCTTCATTGAAACACCTGGGAACTTTTTGACGTGGAAGCAAGTCATCCTCGATTCGTGGGACCACCTATGATGATGAATTACATGGAAAGTGCAGTGGGACGTAGGGCTCATTGTAACTTAAGGAGCAGGTACAGTCAACGTTCCATCTTTGGATTTGGGGAGAATAATAATTGGATAGGCTGGGGTTGTTTTCTTTGCAACAGAGGAGGCTGAGGGGAAATTTAATTGGGGTGTATAAAGTTATGAGGGGCCGAGATAGAGTGGATAGGACGAACCTATTTCCCTGAGCAGAGGGTTCAACAAACAGGCGGGCATAGATTTAAAGTAATTGGTAGGAGGTTGAGAGGGGATTTGAGGGGAAATGTTTTCACCCAGAGGGTGGTGGGGGTCTGGAGCGGAACTCACTGCCTGAAAGGGTGGTGGAGGCATAAACCCTCACCACATTTAAAAAGTACTTGGATGCGCGCGTGAAGTGCCGTAACCTACAGGGCTACGGACCGAGAGCGGGAAAGTGGGATTGGGCTGGGTAGCTCGTTTTCTGTACCGTAAATTTCTACGGGGGCCGAACTTGGTGGACTCACCGCCCGCTTCCGCCGGGTTTTCTGGGCGGTCTCCCCTCCGAGCGAGCTTGGCAGAGGTCGCCCGCCGGCGGTGGGGGGTGGGGGCAGGGGGGGAAGACCGCCGGCTGACGCCCGCTGGTGTGCAACGCGCGTAAGTGTCCTCCCGCCCGCCGAGCGGCCAGTTTGGTCCGGGCGCGAGTCCGCGGCAGCACGGGGAAGGACCGCCGTGTGGAGGCAGGTCAAACCTCAACGGTAAGTATGAAGACCGGCAAAAAAAAAACGGTTGGTAACCTTCTTTTCTTTATTTTTTTCCCCCCAGCGATTCAGGTGGATGGGGTCCCCTGAAGGTTTCCCAGTGGTTTTTTTCCTTTTTATTTTTTGGAAATTTTTAATTTTATCTCTTGCCCCCCCCCCCCCCCCCCCCACTCCCCACCCTCCCCGGGCCCGACTCAATCCCCAGCGGTACTTTGCCGAGGATTGCATTTGCCGCCGAGATTGGCCGCTGCCGCCAAGATTCGAGGCGCAAGTCCTTCTTTTTGCCGCCTGGTGGTCTTTCGAGGACTTTTTCACCAAACCCCCGCCCAAAGTACCGTCAGGCGGAACTTAGCTTCCATCACGTTTGGGGGCCATAGATTCTCAAGTGATTGGGAATACAGTCCTCCCCACATAGAATCGTAGAAGTTAACAGCACGGAAGGAGGTCATTTCGGCCCATCGTGTCCGCACCGGCCGACAAGAGGCTACCCAGCCTAATCCCATTTTCCAGCTCTCGGTCCGTAGCCCTGCAGGTTACAGCACTTCAGGTGCACATCCAAGTACTTTTTAAATGTGGTGAGGGTTTCTGCCTCTACCACCCTTTCAGGCCGTGAGTTCCAGACCCCCACCACCCTCTGGGTGAAGAAACTTCCCCTCAAATCCCCTCTAAACCTTCTACCCATTGCAGCTTTAGAAATTGGGGTTGCCGGAATGCAATTGTTGAAGGGGGCAGCTTTATCAGAGTCATCTGGAACCCTCGAGCTCCAACTCCCCATCCCCCCAACCTTGCCCTCCCTGACCACCCCACCCTAACCCCACCTCCCCAACCCCCCACCCCCCGAACCCCACCGTCACCCGTACCAGAGAAATGTTGGATTTTTCTGCCTTATTTGGTACATTACTTCGCATTTTGGAATCCACTATAATCCTGCCTTCCAGGATGAAAACGTTTATTCTGGAAGCCTGACAGATATCTCAGATAAGAAATTAATGTAACATGGAGAAGGTTGTTCTTTCCATTGGAAATTTAACACCAGCCATAAAACAGTTTCAGTTCATTTTGATCTACCACAAAATGGTATTTAAATGTATCTGATTCCATATAAAAAGGAACTGCTCTTTCATTTGTTGGCAAAGAATATTGAACGCCCCTCTAATTGAACTGGTAATCCTTCATTTGAGAGTATTCCTGCAGTCATGTCTGAAATTAAAGGGAGAGGCAGATTAAACACGCAGCAAAATGGTGCGAGATCTGAAACAAACATGGGAAGGCTGGAAAGGTTAAATAAGTCAGCCAGCATTTGTGAAGGAAAAAAAGATCCGCATTTATATAGCACCTTTCACGACCACCGGATGTTTCCAAGCGCTTTATAGCCAATGAAGTACTTTTTCGAGGGTCGGCACTGTTGTAATGTAGTAAAATGCGGCTGCCAATTTGCACACAGCAAGCTCCCACAAACAGCAATGTGATAATGAGCCGATAATCTGTTTTTATTGTTATATTGATTGAGGGATAAATAATGGCCCCAGGACACCCGGGATAACTCCCCTGCTCTTCTTCAAAATAGTGCCATGGGATATTTTACATCCACTTGAGAGAGCAGACGGGGCCTTGTCTTAATGTCTATCTGAAAGATGGCACCTCTGACAGTGCTGCACTCCTTTAGCTTTGCATTGGGAGTGTCAGTCTAGATTTTTGTGTTCAAGCCCCTGGTGAGGGACTTGAACCCACAACCTTCTGACTCAGAGGTGAGGGTGCTGCCCACTGAGCCAGTGGCTGACCTCGAGGAAAAAATGCGATAACCTGTTGGCAGTCCCTGAAGCTGTGTTCTCATCAAAATGAATGATCTCATCCCTGGCATCCTGTTCTACTGATTGCTGCCCTGCAATAATCATCATCATCGTAGGCAGTCCCTCGAAATCGAGGAAGACTTGCTTCCACTCTAAAAATGAGTTCTCAGGTGAATATGGGAATTACAGTCTCTGTCACAGGTGGGACAGACAGTGGTTGAGGGAAGGGGAGGGTGGGACTGGTTTGCCGCACGCTCCTTCCGCTGCCTGCGCTTGCTTTCTGCATGCTCTCGGCGACGAGACTCGAGGTGCTCAGCGCCCTCCCGGATGCACTTCCTCCACTTAGGGCGGTCTTTGGCCGGGGACTCCCAGGTATCGGTGGGAATGTTGCACTTTTTCAGGGAGGCTTTGAGGATGTCCTTAAAACGTTTCCTCTGCCCACCAATGGATCCATTACAGACCCAATCCTCTCTCCAATAAACAAACTTGCGAACCACCCCAAGTGAATTTCAAACTACAGTCAAACCTGCATAAATGGACACTCACAAAATAACCTGGAAAATGCAACAATTCGGACATTTGTTGAGGGATCAAAATAACTTGCACGGTAACACGGACTAACTGGATCACTCTTCGAAAGAGCGGACGCAGACTCGATGGGTCGAATGGCCTCCTTCCGTGCTGTCCTATTCTATGATCCTATTCTGTGACTGAAGGTTGCTCTGCTGCCAAAGGAACTAAAGATCCCTTTTAACATCATAATTAATGGCCCACTAATGATACAGGAGATTAGCATTAATGGAGAAAGCGGCAGCCAATGTGTAATAATGATTTCTTTATATTTTTCAAGCAGTGGCCAAACGGTTTCACCAGTCTAAATACAGGGCATTTATTTATCCAGCTGCAGAGTTTCTGTGCACAATGGTTCAGTGACAATTGGGCAACGTGACCACCTTCGTGTGTGAACTTTGTCAAAGGGGAAGGGGCTAATGATCCACCAGAGTTGAAGCCAGGTTTAATCAGATTGTCTGAAATGCCCAATGCATTCCCCACTGTGTTGCATTGGTTACATCTTGACTTTTATCCTCTTTGACAGAACACACCATGACAGGACACATATCTCCCTCTGTGATTAATGGCCTCCGCAAGTAAAACACTGCCTTTCGACTAATTATTCACTGACTCTCGTTAATACATTTTTGGAGCACTGCAAATCCTTAAAACAACACTAAAGATGGACAAACAGCCTGTTGGCACTCTCTACAGACATTACATCATCCTGTTATCATAGTTTTTCGTTGCTATAATGAGCACAGAAAGGAATGGAATGCTAACTCCTCGCTGGGTATCTTTGTCAAAACTGTCGCTCTCACTTGATATTTTCCCCATGTTTTTCTGACTGGAAAAATTTCACTAGCTTTCTTCCTTTTATCATGCACATATTATTTTCAATAAAAACTGAAATTTGCCAGTAAATGAAAAAAAAACACATGAATTATTCAGGTCGACTAATGGGTTTAACACGTATTATTGATGGAATATGAGGATGCTCGCTACTTCATATAGAAACATAACAGGGGCTGAGCATCTTTTTAAAATATCCATTCCTGGAATGTGAGCGTCGCTGGCAAGGCCGGCATTTATTGCCCATCCCTAATTGCCCCTTGAGAAGATGGTGGTGAGCCACCTTCTTGAACCGCTGCAGTCCGTGTGGTGAAGGTGCTCCCACAGTGCTGTTAGGGAGGGAGTTCCAGGATTTTGACCCAGCGACGATGAAGGAATGGACGATATATTTCCAAGTCAGGATGGTGTGTGACTCGGAGGGGAACGTGGAGGTGGTGGTGTTCCCACGCGCCTGCTGCCCTTGTCCTTCTAGGTGGTAGAGGTCGCGGGTTTGGGAGGTGTTGCCGAAGTAGCCTTGGCGAGTTGCCGCAGTGCATCACCGTCATAGGCAGTCCCTCGGAATAGAGGAAGACTTGCTTCCACTCCTGAAATGAGTTCTTTGGTGGCTGAACAGTACAATACGAGAGCCACAGACTCTGTCACAGGTGGGACAGATAGTCGTTGAGGGAAAGGGTGGGTGGGGAGTCCGGTTTGCTGTACGCTCCTTCCGCTGCCTGCGATTGTTTTCTGCATGGTCTCGGTGCCGAGACTCGAGGTGCTCAGCGCCCTCCCGGATGCACTTCCCCCACTTAGGGCGATCTTTGGCCAGGGACTCCCAGGTGCCAGTGGGGACGTTGCACTTCATCAGGGAGGCTTTGAGGGTGTCATTGTAACGTTTTCTCTGCCCACCTTTGGCTCATTTGCCATGAAGGAGCTCCGAGGAGAGCACTTGCTTTGGGAGTCTCGTGTCTGGCATGCGAACTATGTGGCCTGCCCAGCAGAGCCGATCGAGTGTGGTCAGTGCTTCGATGCTGGGGATGTTGGCCTGGATGAAGACGCTATCATTGGTGTGTCTGTCTTCCCAGGGGATTTGTAGGATCTTGCGGAGACATCGTTGGTGACATTTCTCCAGCAACTTGAGGTGTCTACTGTACATGGTCCATGTCTCTGAGCCATGCAGGAGGGCGGGTAGCACTACAGCCCGGTAGACCATGAGCTTGGTGGCAATGCATCTTGTAGTTGGTGCACACCGAAACCATGGTTGGGATTGTGCCAGAAGAGCTGCCGAATTTTTGGCTGCAATGTTTGGCCTCGATCATTTTTAGAGTCAGAGACAGACCTTATGATGATGATGAGTCAAAGACAAACCTTAATCTCACAGCGATCACTGTGAATTTTGCTCACTTCAGCTGAAGTATAACCTTATAACCTACTTTTATATTAAACAGGGACTCCCCTGGCCACTGCTATGTATCAATAAATATGTGAATCACTACAGTCTTATGTTTAATGCAGTTCACCTACTCTATTAGAGGAACACGCACTCATCTTCATGCTAAAAGGCTACTGGACCTTATCTCCTGAATTTCTCCATGTTACGTTTTATCTCATTAGGACACAGAATGTGTATGGCTCCCAAGTCTGGTTTACGAGACAGTGGGTGTGTACTGAAATTCGATTTGAACGCAGTCTAGTTTGTTAAAGTGCATGAAATTTCTTTTTAATCCCTGATCCTTTGACTAAAAGCATTAGCTTCATCCATTACACAATCGGTGCAAGGGAGAGAAAGATTTTTTAGTCGCTGTTGCTTCATCAATCAACACCGTTTAGGCACAGGGTTATTTATCATCATTGACTCTCTGGTGGCTTCTAAATGGGTGATTGTAGAGCTGATAGCAAACCAGCCCCAGCCCTCCTTCATAAGGACTGATGGCCTAAAGCAGCATGTGTCATCTCTGAGAGGTTAACCTTTTGTTTTGCCCGTGAAGAACAAATGAAGGTCAAGTTACTGAATAATTCCTTTTGTTTCAGCCAGGCACATCTCCTGTTGCAGTAGCAGGACCTCATCAATGATTAGAAGCAGTCAGACAATGGCAGTGGAAGAGTCAGGAACAACAGTTCCCACCCTCATCGACTCATAGAATGACACAGCACAGAAACATAGCAACATCGATCATTGGTGCAGGAGTAGGCCATTCGGTCCTTCGAGCCTGCGCCGGCTCTTTGAAAAAGCTCTCGAATGAACCGATAAAGGATTAAGGGGTTATGGGAAGTGGAGCTGAGCCCATGATCGGATCAGCCACGATCGTATTAAATGCCGGAGCAGGCTTGAGGGGACGTATGGCTGACTAGGCTTATGTTCACTGCAAGTTAGAAGAATGAGAGGGGAGCTCATAGAAACATATAAAATTCTGAGGGGATTGGACAGGTTAGATGCAGGTAGAATGTTCCCGATGTTGGGGAAGTCCAGAACCAGGGGTCACAGTCTAAGGATAAGGGGTAAGCCAGATAGGACCAAGATGAGAAGAAACTTCTTCACTCAGGGAGTTGTGAGCATGTGGAATTCTCTACCACAGAAAGTTGTTGAGGTCAGTTTGTTAGATATATTCAAAAGGGAGTTAGATATGGCCCTTACAGCGAAAGGGATCAAGGGGTATGGAGAGAAAGCAGAAAAGGGGTACTGAAGTTGCATGATCAGCCATGATCATATTGAATGGTGGTGCAGGCTCGAAGGGCCGAATGTCTGACTCCTGTTCCTATTTCTTATGTTCTTAGAATTCGTACCACTCTCCTGCTCTTTCCACAAATCCCTGCACATTTTTCCCCTTCAAGTAGTCATCCATTTCTCCTCTTCATTTACCGAAAGACTCTTATACAGCGCCTTTCACGACCACCGGACGTCCCAAAGTGCTTTACAGTCAATGAAGCACTTTTTGAAGTGTAGTCTCTGTTGTAATGTGGGAAAGGCGGCAACCAATTTGCAGACAGCAAGCTCCCACAAACAGCACAATCATCATCAACATAGGCAGTTTCTCGGAATCGAGGAAGACTTGCTTCCACTCTTAACATGAGTTCTTAGGTGACTGTACATTCCAATACGAGAACCACAGTGTCATGTATTTAATTGTCATTGTAACCCATGTATAAACTGACTAGTTGTACACTGTGAGAACATTGACCCCTAGGTGGTGAACTTGTGGGAGACACTCCTAACCTGGTCTTTCAGGTATAAAAGGGAAGCTCCACCCACCTTCATCACTTCAGTGCTGGTATAAAAGTTGCTGGTCACAGAGTGACCTTCTCTCAAGCATGGGCCTCGTGTGCATTTATACTGTATAGTAAGGACATATTATTGGCGATGAGAAACTGGGATTTAAACCACGTGAGCATGGCCACTAGCAGCACAGAAGAGAGGTACTGTGTCGGTGATGATTGGAACAATTTTATTGAGAGACTACAGCAAAGTTTTGTCACTAAGGAATGGTTGGGACAGGATTCGGCCGACAAACGCAGGGCTCATCTCCTGACGGTTTGTGGATCCAGGACGTACTCCCTGATGAAGGACCTTCTAGCGCCAGAGAAGCCGGCGGACAAGACTTTTGAAGAGCTCAGTAAATTGATCGGGGAACACTTTAAACCAGCGAGCAGCATGCACATGGCGAGACACTGGTTTTACATGCACCGGCGGCGAGAAGGGCAAAGCGTTCCAGACTTCGTGGCAGATCTCCGGCGACTGGCGAACCTATGTAAGTTCCCAGATGCATGCAGAGCGGAGATGCTGCGAGACTTTTTTATTGAGGGCATCGGGCACGCTGGGGTTTTCAGGAAACTGATCGAGACCAAAGACTTGACCCTGGAAACGGCGTCTTTGATGGCCCAGACATTTACCTCAGGGGAGGAAGAGACCAGAATGATGTTTGACAAAACTCTTGGTTTAAATGCATCAAATGGACAGGGAGTCAACATTGTTAACGCGACACACAGTTCTCGAGGCAGACAGGGGCAATCGGACATGCCCGAGCATGTAGTCAAATCCAAAGGGGGAATTCAACAGAGACAATGGCTAGCTGAATGGCGATTCATGCCATCGCAAGGGACAATGTGGCCAGTAATGGGGCCATCAACACCTGTCAATGGTGTGCTTAAAAACAGTTACACAGACAGTCAGAGACGATCGACTGGTAATGGGCCTTTTGTTTCCAACAACACTAGAGGCAAACACACAGCCAGAGCTTGCAGGTATCAGCAATACACCTGCAGAAACTGCAATGTCAGCGGTCACTTTGCGCATATGTGCAGGAAGCCTGCAGTCAGGTCAGGTACGAGGAGGACAGGCCTGATGTAAGCCCTACGAGGCCAAATGGACACTGGGGGAAATCACTGGAAGCTGAAGTTCAGCGAGTTCATGTGGAGCACATATACAGTTCCTGCACCAGGACGCCACCGATAATGATGAAAGTGCTCCTCAATGGCATCCCAGTATTAATGGAGCTGGACACAGGGGCCAGCCAGTCCCTGATGAGTATCAAACAGTTCGACAAGTTATGGGCATCCAAGGCCAGGAGGCCAAAATTATTGTCAACTGATGCACAGCTACGAACATATACAAAGGAGATCATTCCGGTGCTGGGCAACGCCACGGTAGTCGTGACCCACAAAGATTCGGAGAACAGGTTGCCACTCTGGATTGTTCCAGGGGACGGTCCCGCACTACTGGGGAGGAGTTGGCTTGCTGTCATGAACTGGAAATGGGGCGATGTCAATGCAATTTCTTCTGTGGAGCAAGTATCATGCTCACAGGTCCTAGACAAATTTGACTCATTATTTCAGCCTGGCATTGGCACTTTCATGGGGGCCAAGGTAGTGATTCACATAAACCCGGACGCCAGGCCAGTACACCACAAGGCCAGAGCGGTGCCGTACATGATGCGGGAAAAGATAGAAGGCGAATTGGGCCGCCTGCTGAGGGAAGGCATCATCTCACCAGTCGAATTCAGTGACTGGGCGAGCCCGATTGTGCCAGTGCTCAAGGCGGATGGGTCGGTCAGGATATGTGGTGATTACAAGGCCACCATCAATCGAGTGTCACTCCAAGACCAGTACCCGCTACCGAGAGCGGAGGACCTCTTTGCGACGCTATCCGGCAGCAACATTTTTTCAAAATTGGACCTGACCTCAGCTTACATGACCCAGGAGCTGGCGAGTGAGTTGAAGAAGCTGACTACCATCATGACACACAAGGGGTTGTTTGAGTACAACAGATGTCCATTTGTGATTCGCTCGGCCGCCACGATCTTCCAACGAAATATGGAAAGCCTCCTAAAGTCGATTCCAGGGACGGTGGTTTTTCAAGACGACATCCTCATCACGGGTTGTGATACTGAAGAACATCTCCGCAGCCTGGAGGAGATGCTACGCAGACTGGACCGGGTAGGGCTGCGACTGAAAAAGGCGAAGTGCGTCTTCCTAGCTCCAGAGGTAGAATTCCTGGGGATGAGGGGAGCAGCAGACGGGATCAGACCTACTGCGTCCAAATCAGAAGTGATCCAGAGAGCACCCAGACCCCGTAACACGACGGAGCTGCATTCATTCCTCGGGCTCCTGAACTATTTTGTTAACTTTCTTCCCAAATTGGGCACACTGTTAGAGCCGCTACATGTGCTCCTACGCAAAGGTCGTGAATGGGTCTGGGGGGACAGCCAGGAAAGGGCTTTTGATAGAGCACGAAATTTGTTATGCTCCAACAATCTGTCAATGCTATATGACCCATGTAAGAAACTTGTTTTAACGTGCGATGCGTCGTCCTATCGTGTCGGGTGTGTGTTGCAGCATGTCAATGCCAAGGGTCAGTTACAGCCGATAGCTTATGCCTCCAGAAGTCTGTCCCAGGCAGAAAGGGGCTACGGGATGGTAGAAAAGGAGGCGCTCGCATGTGTATATGTGGTAAAGAAAAGAACCAGTACCTGTTTGGCAGGAAATTGGAGACAGATCACAAACCCCTAACGTCCCTTTTTGCTGACGACAAGGCCATAAATGCAAACGCATCAGCTCGCATACATTAGCCGCCTATGACTATACAATTTGGCACAGACCGGGCACCGAAAACTGCGCCGATGCACCCAGCAGGCTCTCACTAGCCACCACCGAGGGGGCAACCGAGCATGCTGCTGAGATGGTCATGGCTGCGGAAGCTTTCGAAAGCGAAGGCTCATCCGTGACAGCCCGTCAGATCAAAGTCTGGACAAATAGAGACCCGCTACTGTTTTTAGTCAAGAAATGTGTCCTGAATGGGAACTGGACAGCCACATACAGGGCATGCCCTGAGGAATTCAAACCATTTCACAGGCGCAAGGATGAACTCTCGATTCAGGCCGATTGCCTTCTATGAGGAAACCGAGGAGTCATGCCCCAGATGGGCAGAGAGATGTTCATCAGAGAACTCCACAATGAGCATCCGGGCATTGTCATGATGAAGACAATTGCCAGGTCACACGTTTGGTGGCCAGGGATAGATGCAGACCTAGAACTTTGTGTTTGCAGGTGCAACACGTGTGCCCAGCTGGGCAATGCGCCCAGGGAAGCCCCCCTTGGCCCCTGGCCATGGCCCGCCAAATCATGGTCTCGCATCCATGTGGACTACGCAGGTCCTTTCATGGGAAAAATGTTTTTGGTTGTAGTAGACGCCTACTCCAAATGAATCGAGTGTGACATTCTCAATTCAAGCACATCCTCGGCCACGGTAGAAAGTCTACAGGCAATGGTCGCCGCCCATGGTCTACCTGACGTCTTGGTCAGTGACAATGGCCTGTGCTTTACAAGCACTGAATTCCAGGACTTCATGGCAGGAAATAGTATCAACCATGTCAGAACGACACCGTTCAAACCGGCCTCAAACGGCCAGGCGGAACGAGCAGTGCAGATAATCAAACAGGATGCTCAGAATCCAAGGGGGTTCCCCACAAAGCCTCTTATCATGCCTCCTGTTGGCCAATAGATCCCGGCCACAGTCGCTCACAGGGGTCCCACCCGCAGAGCTGCTAATGAAAAAGACACTCAAAACCAGGTTATCCCTTATACACCCCACCATGAAAGAAATTGTTGAGAGCAGGCTCCGGTCACAATGTGACTACCACGACGGGAATGCGAGGGCGCGATGTATTGATGTCAATGACCCTGTCTTTGTTCTCAACTACGCTGCAGGGCCCAAATGGCTCGCAGGCACTGATTGCCAAAGAGGGGAATAGGATTCTGGTAGTTAAACTTACCAATGGACAAATCTGCCACAAACACGTGGATCAAACAAAAAGGCGGTTCAGCAACCCCACAGAAGAAGCAGAGGAAGAACACGAAGTAGAGTTCACTCCTCCACAGGTGGCCGAACACCAGAACCAAAGGGAGGAGAGCCCAGTCACTTTGGCAGCCCGGACAGGCCTGAGGCACCGCAAACAGCAGACACACAGGTCAATGCCCAACAACCGAAGCCCCAACTCAGGCGCTCTACAAGGGAGCGTAAACCACCAGAGAGACTCAACCTGTGATCCCAATAAGACTTTGGAGGGGAGGTGATGTCATGTATTTAACTGTCATTGTAACCCATGTATAAACTGACTAGTTGTACACTGTGAGAACATTGACCACTAGGTGGTGAACTTGTGGGAAACACTCTTAACTTGGTCTTTCAGGTATAAAAGGGAAGCTCCACCTACCTTCATCACTTCAGTGCTGGAATAAAAGTTGCTGGTCACAGAGTGACCTTCTCTCAAGCATGGACCTCGTGTGCATTTGTACTGTATAGTAAGGACGTATCACACAGTCTCTGTCACAGGTGGGACAGACAATGGTTGAGGGAAGGGGTGGGTGGGGAGTCTGGTTTGCCACACGCTCCTTCCGTTGCCTGCGCTTGATTTCTGCATGCTCTCGGCGACGAGACTCGAGGTGCTCAGCGCCCTCCCGGATGCTCTTCCTCCACTTCGGGCGGTCTTTGTCCAGGGACTCCCAGGTGTCGGTGGGGATGTTGCACTTTATCAGGGAGGCTTTGAGGATTACTACAAAGAGCAATGTGGTAATGACCAGTTAATCTGTTTTAGTGATGTTGATTGAGGGATAATTATTGGCCTCAGGACACTGGGGATAACTCCCCTGCTCTTCTTCGAAATATTGGTATCCTTTACACCCACCTAAGAGAGCAGATGGGGCCTCGGTTTAACGTTTCATTTGTTTCCTTTCTTTCATTTACTGCAAGCCCTTCTCAAGCCAGTGATTAATTTGTGAGCTCAGTCATTCCCTTTCTTTTCCTTTTTCTTGAGTAAGGCAGATACAGATCTATTTGGATAACTATTTTCTTATGGAGCAGCTCGATAATGGGAAATCAAAGAGTTGGCCACTTTTAAAATCCTCTTCACAAATGATGCCACTCAACAAAAAGAGTTATTTGACATTTTACTGGCTGAAATTAATGCTAAAAATGATAAAATATGCATCTGGCATTGATAAGAGCAAGTCAGAGCAGGAGGCAAGCATTCTGATAAGTCGCAAAGAACAACATAAAGGAGGAATGATGCATTGAATATAAAATAAATAAAAACCTTGCATCTTAAGATGTGCCAATGAAATACTTTTGATGTGTAGTCAACTGTTTTAATGTGGGAAACGCAGCAGCCAACTTGCGCACAGCAAGCTCCCACAACCAGCACTGTGATAACGACCAGATCATCTGTTTTTTTGATTGAGGGATAAATATTAGCCCAGGACACCAGGGATAACTTCCCCTGCTCTTCTTCGAAATAGTGCCACGGGATCTTTTGTGTCCACCTGAGAGAGCAGATGGGACCTCGGTTTAATGTCTCATCTGAAAGACGGCACCTCCGACAGTGCAGCGCTCCCTCAACACTGCACTGGAGTGTCAGCCTAGCTTTATGTGCTCAAAGTTCCTGGAGTGGGACTTGAACCCACAACCTTCTAACTCAGAGGCGATTGGTGCTACCCACTGAGCCACAGCTACCTTAACAGGCCTCTGAGAAGTGTCGTAAAACCCATCCGGTTCACTAATGTCCTTTAGGGAAGGAAATCTGCCACCCTTACCCGGCCTGGCCTATATTGACTCCAGACCCACAGCAATGTAGTTGACTCTTAACTGCCCCCTGAAATGGCCCAGCGAGACACTCAGTTGTACCAAGCTGCTAGAAAGAATCAAACTCACTGTGGGAGTAGCTTCACCACACGGGACTACAGCGGTTCAAGAAAGCAGCTCACCACCACCTTCTCAAGGGGCAATTAGGGATGGGCAATAAATGCCGGCCTTGCCAGCAATTCCCACATCCCGTGAACGAATACATTTAAAAAAAAATGTAACTCACTGGAAAAGGTATGCAGACCTATGGTTTAATGAACAGGAGCCTTGTCTCATCTGAAGGATGGCACTGACAATGCAGTTGTCAATACTGTACTGGAGTGTCAGCTAAGTTTCTGTGCTGAAGACTTTATCTTCAGCCCACAAGCTTCTGACTCAGAGGCAAGAATGCTGCCAGCTGAATCAAGTTGATGCATTGGAGAGAGATAGAAGACAAATGTGTCACTGGTGCTTTGCAACCTGATGGGTTGTGTCTTTCCCAGTTCTTCAAAATCATAGAATCATAAAAGTTTGCGGCACAGAAGGAGGCCATTCGGCCCATCATGTCCGCGCCGGCCGACAAAGAGCTACCCAGCCTAATCCCACTTTCCAGTTCTTGGTTTGTAACTTCAAGTGCACATCCAAGTACTTTTTAAATGTGATGAGGGTTTCTGCCTCTACCACCTTTTCAGGCAGTGAGTTCCAGACACCCACCACCCTCTGGGTGAAAAAGGTTCTCCTCATCTCCCCTCTAGTCCTTCTACCGATACTTTAAATCTATGCCCCCTGGTTATTGACCACTCTACTAAGGGAAACAGGTCCTCCCTATGCACTCCATCTAGGCCCCTCATAATTTTATACACTTCAATTAAATCTCCCTTGGCCTCCTCTGTTCCAAAGTTAAATTCAAAATTGATTTTTCTCTGCCTTATTGGGCAATGATAGTATTAATCTGGGCCAATCGTCTTCTTCACCTTCCTTGCCAAAGTTCTCCAACTTAATGTTCACATCTTGTGATGTGATCATTTTATATCGCAGTTATTGACTAAAATGTAATTTTAATGGTGGTTCTGTTCATTGCTTTTTAAATAGTCAAACGTCTGCACAATTTTGCTGTTGCTTCAGTTATTAAATTGAAAGCCTGTGCTATTTTGGGAGAGAGGATTTATTTAAGCTTTATTATGGTGTGGAGTGGGACAGCAATGGTAGTGAAGAACGAGTCACACGTGAGCTGGTTAGTGACGGTATAGAAATGTAGAAACATAGAAAATAGGGGCAGGAGTAGGCCATTCGGCCCTTCGAGCCTGCACCACCATTCAATGAGTTCATGGCTGAACATGATACTTCAGTACCCCCTTCCTGCTTTCTCTCCATACCCCTTGACCCCTTTAACCATAAGGGCCACATCTAACTCCCTTTTGACGACATTTAGTGAATTGGCCTCAACAACTTTCTGTGGTAGAGAATTCCACAGGTTCGCAATTCTCTGAGTGAAGAAGTTTCTCCTCATCTCGGTCCTAAATGGCTTAGCCCTTATCCTTCGACTGTGACCCCTGGTTCTGGACTTCCCCAACATCGAGAACATTCTTCCTGCGTCTAACCTGTACAATCCTATCAGAATTGTATATGTTTCTATAAGATCCCCTCTCATTCTTCTAATTACAGTGAATGTAAGCCTAGTTGATCGAGTCTTTCTTCATATGTTAGTCCTGCCATCCTGGGAATCAGTCTGATGAACCTTCGCTGCACTCCCTCAATAGCAAGAATGTCCTTCCTCAGATTAGGAGACCAAAACTGTACACAATATTCAAGGTGTGGTCTCACCAAGCCCCTGTACAACTGTACACAATATCCAAGGTGTGGTCTCACCAAGACCCTGTATAACTGTACACAATATTCAAGGTGTGGTCTCACCAAGGCTCTGTACAACTGCAGTAAGACCTCCCTGCTCCTATACTCAAATCCTCTCGCTATGAAGGCCAAATATGGCGAAGAGATAGCGGCGAGGCAGGGTTTTGGTAGTGCTCATGCAATGAAGGTTTACCGGTGCTATGGGTACAGTAATGATGATATACTAGGAGTTTACCAGAGGTTAGTTGTGTTAAAATGAATGTTTAGTATTGTGTCTCAGTTGGTTAATGATAGTGTACTGAAGATTTATTAGTGCGGTATAATGACACACACTAGTTCACCCATCCCCATAAACAACAACAACTTGTATTTATATAGCGCCTTTAACGTGGTGAAACGTCCCAAGGTGCTTCACAAGAGTATTATGAGATACAAAATTTGAGCCGCTTAAGTAGAAATTAGCCCAGCTTGGTCAAAGAGGTCGGCTTTAAGGAGCGTCTTGAAGGAGGAGAGAGAGGTAGAGAGGCGGAGAGGTTTAGGGAGGGAGTTCCAGAGCTTGGGGCCCAGGCAACAGAAGGCACGGCCACCGATGGTGGAGCGATTATAATCAGGGATGCTCAAGAGGGCAGAATTAGAGGAGCGCATATATCTCGGGGGGTTGTGGGGTTGGAGGAGATTACAGAGATAGGGAGTGGGCGAGGGCCATGGAGGGATTTGAAAACAAGGATGATAATTTTTGAAATAAACCATCAGTAAATAACTAAATATTCATATATATGAAATAACATACAGATATATAAATGTATATGCAGCAAAGATTCATCTGACAAGCCCCAGAGTTCAATAACCAGAAACACACTTCACTATCTGTAGCTTTTAATTGGTTTTGTTGACCAGATGCCTGTTCAACTCCCTTTTGAAGTGACTTGTGTTGTTCGCCTTGATTCCCTCCCTGGGCATTCCATAGCACACAATCACCATATTCTGTGCGAAACGGATCCAGGGATGTGGGTCTTCAGTTCCGTGGAGAGACTGGAGAAGCCGGGGTTGTTCTCCTTGGAGCAGAGAAGGCTGAGAGGAGATTTGATCGAGGTGTTCAAAATCATGAGGGGTTTAGTTAGAGTAAATATAAAGAAAATGTTTCCACTGGCTGAAGGGTGGAGAACCAGAGGCCACAGATTGAAGGTGATCGGCAAAAGGGCCAGAGGTGGCGTGAGGCAAAACATTTTTTACGCCTTGATAGGGGGAAAGAAAGAAACGAGAGAAAGAAAGAATGAGAGAAAGAAAGGAAGAAGGAAAATAAGAACGAAAGCAAGACTTGAATTTCTATAGCGCCTTTCATGTCCCAATGTACTTCACAGCGGATGGTGGATACAGGTTCAATAGCCACCTTCCACAGGGAAGTGAGGGAGAAACAATTGTAGGGATATGGGGGAAGAGCGGGGGAGTGGGACTGACTGCATTGCTCATCGAGAGAGCCGGCACAGACTCGATGGGCCGAATGGCCTCCCTCTGTGCTGTACTGTTCTAAGATTCTAAGACTCTATGAAATAGTTCTGTCTGAGCTGTCCAACCTCCTCCTTTCTGCTCAGCTTCAACCCAAGCCTATGTTTGTTGTTCTCCGGCTCCTGTCAAATAGTTTCTTCAGGTTCAATTTCTTGATACTCGTAAGTATCTTGAATATCCTAATAATATCCCCTCTCAGTTTTCTCTTCCTTAATGCAAACAAACTCAACTCCTGTAGTCGCTCCTTGTAGATCAGGTGCCTGGTGCCAGGTGCCCGGTGTCAGGTGCCAGGTGCCCCGTGCCCTGCGTCAGGTGTCAGTGTGTCAGGTGCCCGGTGTCAGATGCCAGGTGCCCGGTCTCAGGTGCCTGGTCTCAGGTGCCAGCTGCCTGGTGCCAGATGCCCGGTGCCCGGTATCAGGTGCCCAGTATCAGGAGCCCGGTGTCAGGTGCCCAGTGCCAGGTGTCCGGTGTCAGGTGTCCGGTGTCAGGTGTCTGGTGTCAGGTGCCCGGTGTCAGATGCCCGGTCTCAGGTGCCTGGTCTCAGGTGCCAGCTGCCCGGTGCCCGGTGCCCGGTGCCCGGTATCAGGTGCCCAGTATCAGGAGCCCGGTGGCAGGTGTCAGATGCCCAGTGTCAGGTGTCCGGTGTCAGGTGCCAGGTGCCCGGTGCCCGGTGCACAGTGTCAGGTGCCCAGTGTCAGGTGCCCAGTGCCAGGTGCCCGGTGTCAGGTGTCCGGTGTCAGGTGCCAGGTGCCCGGTGCCCGGTGCCCGGTATTAGGTGCCCAGTATCAGGAGCCCGGTGCCAGGTGCCTGGTGCCCAGTGTCAGGTGCCCAGTGCCAGGTGCCCGGTGCCTGGTTTCAGGTACCTGGTGGCCGGTGTCAGGTGCCCGGTGCCAGGTATCAGATGCCCGGTGTCAGGTGCCAGGTGTCAGGTGCCCAGTGTCAGGTGTCAGATGTCAGATGCCCGGTGTCAGGTGTCCGGTGCCTGGTGTCAGGTGCCTGGTGTCAGATGCCAGGTGCCTGGTATCAGGTGCCAGGTGTCAGGCGCCCAGTGTCAGGTGTTAAATGCCCGGTGGCAGGTGTCAGGTGCCCGGTGTCCGGTGCCCGCTGTCAGGTGCCCAGTGTCAGTGCCAGGTGTCAGGTGCCAGGTGTCAGGTGCCAGGTGCCCGGTATCAGGTGACAGGTGTCAGGTGCCTGGTGCCAGGTGCCCAGTGTCAGGTGCCCGGTGTCAGGTGTCAGGTGCCCAGTGTCAGGTGTCAGGTGTCAGATGCCCGGTGTCAGGTGACAGGTGTCAGGTGCCCGGTGTCAGGTGTCAGGTGCCCAGTGTCAGGTGACAGGTGTCAGGTGCCAGGTGCCCGGTGCCTGGTGTCAGGTATCCGATGCCAGGTGCCCGGTGACAGGTGCCTGGTGACAGGTGCCCAGTGTCAGGTGTCAGGTGTCAGGTGTCTGGTGTCAGGTGCCCGGTGCCTGGTGACCAGTGTCAGGTGCCCAGTGCCAGGTGCCAGGTGCCAGGTGCCCAGTGTCAGGTGTCAGGTGCCTAGTGCCCGGTGCCAGGTGCCCGGTGTCAGGTGTCAGTTGCCCGGTGCCTAGTGCCAGGTATCAGGTGCCCAGTGCCCAGTGCCAGGTGCCGGTATCAAGTGCCTGGTGTCAGGTGTCAGGTGCCAAGTGCCAGGTGCCTAGTGTCAGATGCCAAGTGCCTGGTGTCAGGTGTCAGGTGCCAGGTGCCCGGCGCCTGGTGTCAGGTGCCAGGTGTCAGGTGGCCGGTGTCTGTTGCCAGGTGTCAGATGAGTAACCCTTTGCTGTGCCTTGCCCAGTGACAGTACATCCTTGTCGTAAAATGGTGACCAAAACGGGACACAGATGGGAATGAAACAGTGCGCTGTACAATTCTCTGTCCAAGGAGCACAACCAAGTAGCTGCCAATCTGGCGATACTTACAGCAGTAATTAACTTCAAAGTGAGCTCAGAATGTGCCCATTGAGATCCTCCCCCATGGAGAATACCTGAGTAGTGCCTTTCATGGGAGAGGCCAGGTGAATAGCTCATCACAGCTGGACTGCCCATGACCAACATCACAAGAGGTCCAATGTTATACATTACTGTATCAAAGCTAAAATTGTTATTGTATGAAAACAATGCTCCACTGCAACAGTCGGTAATGATCAGACGAGACATTAACTGCAGCGGGACATTTCATCGTACTACTGCCGGATTCATGAAATATAAACAGTTGGTGGGTAACAAGATGGCTCCGATATGTTGAGTCTGAGATTGCGTTTGGACGTGGAATACACTGCGTGCCGAATTTCCGAGCTCAACTGTGCCATGGTCTCCAGTCACCGGACAAATAGCCGATGGCCTTGCACTGTGGAAGGAAATCAGAGGGGCCCGTCACCAAAGGCTAATCGCAGTGCCCTCCTCGAAGCTCACTGCGGACCGGCACTGTCAGAGTTCGGGGAAGTTGCAGCATAACCCGGCAAGGCTCAAGCAACACACAGAATAAATTACAAAAATAAATAGCGAAAAAAAACGAACGTCAAAAAATGTTGAAGTGACATTATAATGCAGTGCAGAACATCACACTCCTTCTCGTCGGTATTGACAGCAGTTTTACGAACCTCTTCTCTGACAACAAATAGCAGTGGGCAGATAAGGAGCGATAGTCCCAGAGCTTTTGAAGTATGAAATGTCGGAGGGACAAAGTCAGACAAAGACTCTGCCAAAGACATGAACTGAGGAGCAGGAATTAGGATACATATGGGATACTCTCCTTTATTAGCTGAAAAAGAAAGACTTGCATTTATATAGCGCCTTTCACAACCACTGAACGTCTCAAAGCACTTTACAGCCAATGAAGTACTTTTGGAGAGTAGTCACTGTTCTAATGTGGGAAACACGGCAGCCAACTTGCACACAGCAAGCTTCCACAAACAGCAAGGTTCCTACCTGGAACCTTGTGCTTTATGTTTTTGTGAGTGGAAGGCTGTTTGCAATGGGGTTTCACAGGGCTCAGTACGAGGTCCCTTGCTGTTTGTGGTATTAATCAATGATTTAGACCTCAATCTCAGGGGCACAATTAAGAAGTTTGGAAATGATACAAAAATCGGCTGTGTGGTTGATAGTGAGGAAGAAAGCTGTAGATTGCAGGATGATATCAATGGACTGGTCAGGTGGGCAGAGAAGTGGCAGAGCAAAAGGACATAGCCAGGCTAAGTGAGTGGGCAAAAATTTGGCAGATGGAGTATAATGTCGGAAAGTGTGAGGTTTTGGTAGAAAAAAGTCAAAGAGCAAGTTATTATTTAAATGGGCAAAGATTGCAAAGTGCCGCAGTACAGCGGGACCTGGGGGTACTTGGGCATGAAACACAAAAGGATAGTATGCAGGTACAGCAAGTGATCAGAAAGGGCCAATGGCATCTTGGCCTTTATTGCAAAGGGGATGGAGCATAAAAGCAGGGAAGTCTTGCTACAACTATATAAGGTATTGGTGAGGCCACACCTGGAATACTGCATGCAGTTTTGGTTTCCATATTTACGAAAGGATATAGCTGCTTTGGAGGCAGTTCAGGGAAGGTTCACTCGGTTGATTCCGGGGATGAGGGGGTTGACTTATGAGGAAAGGTTGAGTAGGTTGGGCTTCATTGGAATTCAGAAGAATGAGAGGTGATCTTATCGAAACGTATAAGATTATGAGAGGGCTTGACAAGGTGGATGCAGAGAGGATGTTTCCACTGATGGGGGAGACTAGAACTAGAGGGTATAATCTTAGAATAAAGGTCCGCCCATTTAAAACTGAGATGAGGAGAAATTTCTTCTCTCAGAGGGTTGTAAATCTGTGGAATTCACTGCCTCGGAGAGCTGTGGAAGCTGGGACATTGAATAAATTTAAGGCAGAAATAGACAGTTTCTTAAACGATAAGGGAATAAGGGGTCATGGGGAGCGGGCAGGGAAGTGGAGCTGTGTCCATGATCAGATCAGCCATGATCTTATTGAATGGTGGAGCAGACTCGAGCGGCCATATGGCCTACTCCTGCTCCTATTTCTTATGTTCTTATGGTATTCAGTCTGGAGAAGTGTGATTAATGCATTTGGGGAGGGATAACAAGGCAAGGGAAGACACGTTAAATGGTAGGACACTGAGACGTGTAGAGAAACAGAGAGACGTTGGAGTGCATGTCCACAGACCCCTGAAGGTAGCAGGAAAGGTAGTTAAGAAGACATAATGGATACTTTCCTTTATTAGCTGAGGCACAGTATACAAGAGCAAGAAGGTTATGCTCGATCTGTATAAAACACTAGTTCGGCCACAGCTGGAGTACTGCGTGCAGTTCTGGTCACCGCATTAAAGGAAATATGCGATTACATTGGAGACGGTACAGAAGAGATTTACGAGGATGTTGCCAGGACTGGAGAATTTTAGCGATGAGGATTGATTGGATAAGCTGGGGTTGTTTTCTTTGGAACAGAGGAGGCTGAGGGGAGATTTATTGAGGTGTATAAAATTATGAGCAGCCTAGATATAGTGGATAGGAAGGACCGATTTCCCTGAGCACAGGAGTCAATAACCAGGGGGCATAGATTTAAAGTAATTGGTGGAAGGATTAGAGGAGCGTTCAGGAGAACTGTTTTCACCCATATGGTGGTGGGGTCTGGAACTCACTGCTTGAAAGGGTGGTCGGGGCAGAGACCTTAATCGCATTTAAAAAGCACTTGGATGTGCACTTGAAGTGCCGACAGGGCTACGGACCGAGAGCTGGAAAGTGGGATTCGGCTGGGTGGCTCATTTTCGGTCGGCACAGACACGATGGGCCGAATGGCCTCCTTCCGTGCTGTAAATTTCTGTGAAAAAGGAGCGTGTGCTTTGAGAGTGAATTTATAGAACAATAAAGGGAGTGGTAGAGTAGAATTTATTTACTGCAGCCTGACTATTGTCAATATTGAACGGTCTACAGACACGACACATTTCACTGAAAGAAAATCCTCTCGACAAAAAGTAAACTGACAAAATGAGAAAAGATACCAGAAGTGCTGGCTGAACCCAGGTAGGAATCTTCATGCAGTATTAGAAGTTGAACCCTGGAAGACGGACTGTAAAAGCTTCTGTAGATATGTAAAGAGAAAAAGGTTAGTAAAGACAAACATAGGTCCCCTGCAGTCAGAATCAGGGGAAGTCAAAACGGGGAACAAAGAAATGGCAGACCAATTGAATAAGTACTTTGGTTCGGTATTCACTAAGGAGGACACAAACAACCTTCCGGATATAAAAGGGGTCAGAAGGTCTAGTAAGAAGGAGGAACTGAGGGAAATCCTTATTAGTCGGGAAATTGTGTTGGGGACATTAATGGGATTGAAGGCCGATAAATCCCCAGGGTCTGATGGACTGCATCCCAGTACTTAAGGAGGTGGCCTTGGAAATAGCGGATGCATTGACAGTCATTTTGCAACAATCCATAGACTCTGGATCAGTTCCTATCGAGTGGAGGGTAGCCAATGTAACCCCACTTTTTAAACAAGGAGGGAGAGCGAAAACAGGGAATTATAGACCGGTCAGCCTGACATCGGTAGTGAGTAAAATGATGGAATGAATTATTAAGGATGTCACAGCAGCGCATTTGGAAAGAGGTGACATGATAGGTCCAAGTCAGCATAGATTTGTGAAAGGGAAATTATGCTTGACAAATCTTCTCGAATTATTTGAGGATGTTTCCAGTAGAGTGGATAAGGGAGAACCAGTTGATGTGGTGTATTTGGACTTTCAGAATGCTTTCGATAAGGTCCCACACAAGAGATTAACGTATGAAGTTAAAGCACATGGGATTGGGGGTAGTGTGCTGACATGGATTGAGAACTGGTTGGCAGACAGGAAGCAAAGAGTAGGAGTAAATGGGTACTTTTCAGAATGGCAGGCAGTGACTAGTAGGGTAACGCAAGGTTCTGTGCTGGGGCCCCAACTGTTTACATTGTACATTAATGATTTAGATGAGGGGATTAAATGTAGTATCTCCAAATTTGCAGATGACAGTAAGTTGGGTGGCAGTGTGAGCTGCGAGGAGGATGCTATGAGGCTGCAGAGTGACTTGGATAGGTTAGGGGAGCGGGCAAATGCAGGGCAGATGAAGTATAATGTGAGGTTATCCACTTTGGTGGTAAAAACAGAGAGACAGACTATTATCTGAATGGTGACAGATTAGGAAAAGGGGAGGTGCAACGAGACCTGGGTGTCATGGTACATCAGTCATTGAAGGTTGGCATGCAGGTACAGCAGGCGGTTAAGAAAGCAAATGACATGTTGGCCTTCATAGCGAGGGGATTTGAGTACAGGGGCAGGGAGGTGTTACTACAGTTGTACAGGGCCTTGGTGAGGCCACACCTGGAGTATTGTGTACAGTTTTGGTCTCCTAACTTGAGGAAGGACATTCTTGCTATTGAGGGAGTGCAGCGAAGATTCACCAGACTGATTTCCGGGATGGCAGGACTGACATATCAAGAAAGACTGGATCAACTGGGCTTGTATTCATTGGAGTTCAGAAGAATGAGCGGGGATCTCATAGAAACAGTTAAAATTCTGACGGGTTTAGACAGGTTAGATGCAGGAAGAATGTTCCCAATGTTGGGGAAGTCCAAAACCAGGGGTCACAGTCTAAGGATAAGGGGTAAGCCATTTAGGACCGAGATGAGGAGAAACTTCTTCACCCAGAGAGTGGTGAACCTGTGGAATTCTCAGGAAGTTGTTGAGGCCAATTCACTAAATATATTCAAAAAGGAGTTAGATGTAATCCTTACTACTCGGGGATCAAAAGGTATGACGAGAAAGCAGGAATGGGGTATTGAAGTTACATGTGCAGCCATGATCTCATTGAATGGCGGTGCAGGCTCGAAGGGCCGAATGGCCTACTCCTATTTTCTATGTTTCTATGTTTCTATGAGAACATAAGAACATAAGAAATAGGAGCAGGAGTCGGCCATTTGTCCCCTCGAGCCTGCTCCGCCATTCGATAAGATCATGGCTGATCTGATCATGGACTCAGCTCCATCATCATCAATAGGCGGTCCCTCGTATCGAGGATGACTTGTTTCCATGCCAAAAAGGGATGAGTTAATTGGTGTTTCAATGAAGGACCTAATATTCCAGATCGCGAACGACATCCTGAAGGGTGGAAGATGCCTGTGCGTGGATTTCTTTAACGTGTGGTGGCCGTTGCAACCCAGCCACAACACGGGCTTGACAGAGCTAGGTCTTGGCCCAGTGGCATGGATTAACCCAAGACGACTGGAGACCAGCTCTGCTGCACGGACCTAGTGCGCACACATATCGCACAGTGTGGGCTGGGCCCGTGCTGCCCCTGGGCCCTCGCCTCTCCTGGGCCCCGAACACATTGCTCCACAATCTCTCGCCGATCCTTCGCCCCGGCCTCGCCGCTCCTGCTGTACCTGCCCGCGCTCCAATTGGTGACCTGGACCTTGATGACATCCAATCCAGTCGCCCTCTTCGCTGCCGTCGCCCTCCTGCACCAGCTCGCGCTGTACCTTGTAGTGGCTTGCCGCCTCGCTGCCCATGGCCGCTGCTCGTCGCTCCTTTTATGGCCCCGACCTGCCGCTGATGGTCTCTCGCAGGTCTGGGCCGCCACGCTCCACTCAGCTCCACTTCCCTGCCCGCTCCCCATAACCCTTTACTCCCTTATCGCTCAAAAATCTGTCTATCTCCGCCTTAAATATATTCAATGACCCAGCCTCCACAGCTCTCTGGGGCAGAGAATTTCATAAATTTACAACCCTCTGAGAGACGAAATTTCTCCTCATCTCAGTTTTAAATGGGCGGCCCCTTATTCTAAGACTATGTCCCTTCGTTTTAGTTTCCCCTATGAGTGGAAACATCCTCTCTGCATCCACCTTGTCGAGCCCCCTCATTATCTTATATGTTTCGATAAGATCATAGAAACATCGAAAATAGGTGCAGGAGTAGGCCATTCGGCCCTTCTAGTCTGCACCGCCATTCAATGAGTTCATGGCTGAACATGCAACTTCAGTACCCCATTCCTGCTTTCTCGCCATACCCCTTGATTCCCCCTAGTAGTAAGGACTACATCTAACTCCTTTTTGAATATATTTAGTGAATTGGCCTCAACAACTTTCTGTGGTAGAGAATTCCACAGGTGCACCACTCTCTGGGTGAAGAAGTTTCTCCTCATCTCGGTCCTAAATGGCTTACCCCTTATCCTTGGACTGTGACCCCTGGTTCTGGACTTCCCCAACATCGAGAACATTCTTCCTGCATCTAACCTGTCAGAATTTTAAACGTTTCTATGAGGTCCCCTCCCATTCTTCTGAACTCCAATGAGTAGAGGCCCAACCTAATCAACCTTTCCTCATAAGTCAACCCCCTCATCTCTCGAATCAACCTGGTGAACCTTCTCTGAACAGCCTCTACTGCAAGCATATCCTTTCTTAAAGACAGAAGTATTGTCAGCAGAAGATTGACACGTGGGAAAATTAAGATCTGTACATGAGCTACATTTATAGAAGGGGCGAGGAAGAGCAAAGTGATTTCATTGCTTTGTCTTTTTTCTTTGATTTTATTATTTGCCTTTCTTCAGGGAACGTTTGCTTCGGCAAGGAGAGAGGGATCAGGGTCTTGTTCGGTTTGATTGGAAGGAGTGAGCGGCGAGTTAGCAGACCTGGAAAGTGTAAGGCCGTTCTGCACAAAGGGAGGATGGAATATATCCCCACACAGAAAGGATGGCGAGCAGAATCAATGTCAGGGAGACGATGTGGTGCAGAGCACAGCTGAGAGCACGACTTACAGCCTGGCACCGAATGCATTCTGAGGGACTCCAAAAACCCAGGGATGGGGCAAGATTCTTTTTTTTCTCTTTCTCACGAGACGAGTGATTTAGAGAAGTGCAAATCATTAAATAGTGGGTCAGCCAGCCCACGAACAGAGCAACTGAACTTATTCTGCGCTCCTTCAGAGGTTTTACATTGGAGGGAAAACGTTGGTAAATTTAGAAGCTCGTGTTAGGGCACTCCGACATCTCTATCCTCGGCCTCCTACACTGTTCCAATGAAGCTCAACGCAAGCTCAAGGAACAGCACCTCATCTTTCGTTCAGGGACTTTACAGCCTTCTGGACTCAACATCGAGTTCAACAATTTCAGACCAGAACCTCTGCCCATATATTGTTCCTTTTCCTCAGTTTTTTAACCACCCCCCCCCTGCCGACCTTATGTATTTTTTTTCTCTCTCTGTTTCCTACGGCAGCTGGTAATTATTTCATCATTCACATCCTACCTAGACTCATCTTTTTCTAACTTCTGCCATTACCATCTCAAGTCGGCCCATCATCCCTTGTGACTCTCTAATCTCGCCTCCCTTCCACCCGTTCACAGACCTTCCCTTTTGTTATTTCGGTGCTGCTTAAGAATCTGTTCATTTCGAACATTCGGCAGTTCTGACGAAGGGTCATCGACCCGAAACGTTAGCTCTGTTTATCTCCACAGATGCTGCCTGACCCGCTGAGTATTTCCAGCATTTTCTGTTTTTATTATAGAAGTACGGGGTTATGGTCATGGGAGATGCTGCTACCTTCTCCGTAGGTGGAAGGATTGAAGCATCCCCATCATGCGACTGTGGAGCTCCTAATCAGAGCTTGGAGTACATAATTGGGCACTGCCCTCAGAGGGAATTCACAGGCAGCCTACAAGATCATCATCATCATAGGCAGTCTCTCGAAATCGAGGAAGACTTGCTTCCACTCTAAAAGTGAGTTCTCAGGTGACTGAACAGTTCAATACGGGAATTACAGTCTCTGTCACAGGTGGGACAGACAGTGGTTGAAGGAAAGGGTGGGTGGGGAGTCTGGTTTGCCGCACGCTCCTTCCACTGCCTGCGCTTGTTTTTTGCATGCTCTCAGCGATGAGACTCGAGGTGCTCAGCGCCCTCCCGGATGCACTTCCTCCAGTTCGGGCGGTCTTTGCCCAGGGACTCCCAGGTGTCGGTGGGGATGTTGCACTTTATCAAAGAGGTTTTGACGGTGTCCTTGTAACGTTTCCTCTGCCCACCTGGGGCTCACTTACCGTGTAGGAGTTCTGAGTAGAGCGCTTAATTTGGGAGTCTTGTGTCAGGCATGTCATCGACTATAGGCTAGATCCAAGACCATCCCATCCTTTGTCTCTGAACTACAGTATGTGGACGATGCTTGCATCTGCACAAACTCAGAGGCCGAACTCCAAGCCATCGTCAACATCTTCACCAAGGCGTACGAAAGCATGGGCCTTACACTAAACTTCCGTAAGACAAAGGTCCTCCACCAATCTGACCCCGCCACACAGCACTGCACCCACCCCCGGTCATCAAAATCCACGGCACGTCCTACAAGATATCCATGCTGTTGCAATGGAAGCTTTGGCCTGGATATCCGACGTAGATACTGACATCCGATATGCTTTGCGACTACCATATGGAAGCAGAAGATGATGGTCACTGCAAGATGTTAGTACGCTAGCATGATGGTACTGCCTGACCACATGCCAATTGAAAGAGGCAAATACCGTCTCTCTCTATCTATGGTCAGGTGGGCACGGATCGAAAGTGAAAGTGCTCACGTTCCTTCAAACATTTTTCTTAACAATGGGCCAAACATACCCACTGTGCTACCAGATGACGGGTTCCATCCAATCATGACTACCTCAGCTGATAATTTCCTCATCAATTTTTCCCCCTCGTTATCTCCCCTCTCTGCTCCTGAAGGTGGTGACTCATGCTGGGATATAGTTCTGCGAGAGACTTTTTGGAGTTTAGAAGAATGAGAGGTGATCTTATTGAGACATAGAAGATACCGAGGGGGCTCGACAAGGTGGATGAAGAGAGGATGTTTCCACTCATGGGGGAATCTAGAACTAGGTTTAGAATAAGGGGTTGGACATTTAAAACTGAGTTGAGGAGGAATTTCTTCTCTCAGAGGGTTGTAAATTTATGGAATTCTCTGCCCCAGAGAGCTGTGGAGGCTGGGTCATTGAATATATTTAAGGCGGAGATAGACAGATTTTTTGAGCGATAAGGGAATACAGGATTATGGGGAGTGGGCAGGGAACTGGAGCTGAGACCATGATAGAAACATAGAAACGTAGAAAATAGGTGCAGGAGTAGGCCATTCGGCCCTTCGAGCCTGTCCCACCATTCAATATGAGAGGGGATCTCATAGAAACATATAAAATTCTAAAGGGACTGGACAGGTTAGATGCAGGAAGAATGTTCCCAATGTTGGGGAAGTCCAGAACCAGGGGACACAGTCTAAGGATAAGGGGTAAGCCATTTAGGACCGAGATGTGGAGAAATTTCTTCACTCAGAGAGTTGTTAACCTGTGGAATTCTCTACCGCAGAGAGTTGTTGATGCCAGTTCGTTACATATTTTCAAAAGGGAGTTAGATATGGCCCTTACAGCTAAAGGGATCAAGGGGTATGGAGAGAAAGCAGGAAAGGGGTACTGAGGTGAATGATCAGCCATGATCTTATTGAATGGTGGTGCAGGCTCGAAGGGCCGAATGGCCTACTCCTGCACCTAGTTTCTATGTTTCTTTGTTTCAATATGATCATGGTTGTTCATGCAACTTCAGTACCCCATTCCTGCTTTCTCTCCATACCCTTTGATCCCTTTAGCCGTAAGGGCCACATCTAACTCCCTTTTGAATATATCTAATGAACTGGCCTCAACAACTTTCTCATGATCAGTTCAGCCATGATCTTATTAAATGGCGGGGCAGGCTTGAGGGGCCAAATTGCCGACTCCTGCTCCTATTTCTTATGTTATTAAGGGTTAACAGATCTCGGGTGATGGTGGGTTATTCAACTGCGCTGGATGGAAGAGGGGATTTCCTCGCCAAGCCTGATCTTATCCTTGCTGAGCACTTCCATATATTGCAGATCCAGCAGGAACCTTAGTTTATATTTTAATTTTCTTCCGTATCACACTGACTTAAAAAAAAAATCTCATAACACTTCTGTGATGCAACTTGGGACTTTTAGAAATTTACAACACGGAAGGAGACCATGTTAGCCCATCATGTCGACGCCAGCCGACCAAAAGCTACCCAGCCTAGTCCCACTTTCCTGCTCTCGGTCCGTAGCCCTGCAGGTTACGGCACTTCAAGTGCACATCCAAGTACTTTTTAAATGTGGTGAGGGATTCTGCCTCTACCACCCTTTCAGGCAGTGAGTTCCAGACCCCCACCACCCTCTGGTGAAGAAATTTCCTCTCATATTTCCTCTAGACTTCCCTCCCAATCACTTTAAATCTTTTCCCCCTGGTTGTTGACCTCTCTGCCAAGAAAAATAGTTCCTTCTTATCCACTCTATCTAGGCCCCTCATAATTTTATGCACCTCAATAAGATCCCTCAGCCGCCTCTGTTCCAAAAAAATCATCGGCAGTCCCTCAGGGTCGAGGATGACTTGCTTCCACACTAAAATTGAGTACTCAGGTGGAAGAATTTTAAATGTTCGAAGATGCCTGTGCGTGAGGCAAGAAACCACCCAGTGTTTGGACTCATTGAAAAGGAAATTCGATTTGGGACTATCAAACATAAAGTTTGGGCTGCTAAAATGCTTATGGAAGAAATCTACGAGTTTTAACCAAGTTGGGATATTTGAAAGGTGAAAGTTAGGTCTGCAAGAAAAGGGGTGGGGTCAATCTCTAAAAGACCAGTTTGGATATTGGAGCTAATCAAGTTGTCTGGGAACTGTTTACCCTCGAAACCTGCCCCTAGAAGACATTTACATTTTAACAATCGACCACGGAAGAAACATTATCCACCCCACCCACAGGACCCAAGTGTCACATACATATTCCAACACCTTTTCAACAGGCATAGAAATATCTGGCTCAAGCCAGGCTTCCGGTCGCAAAAAGCAGTGCTATCACAATGGACAAGAGCTCATCAACTCAGAAAAGTCTATCAACGTCAGATCCAAACTTAATCAAGTTTCAGTTAGCTGGGCAGCAAAACCTAAACAAAAGAAACGTTAGATTTGGCACGAAGATTAAGCAGCCTCTCAGAGTATAAACGGAGGGCCTATCATACCAAGAGAACTATCTCTATACTGACCATCACAGAAACAGAACTTTTCTGACCAAGCACTGCGGAATAACAAGATCGAGAGCACACGGCAAGAAAACGCAGGAAGAAACATCGCGACGTCAGAGAAAATAACTCGCCCCAACTGGCTTCAATACGCAGCAGAGGTCTTCTGCTATGTCTGGGGTACGGCAACAACCAGAGAACCCCGAAACCGCTAAACAGCCCTAACTGTCAAAAGAAGGATTCGTGAGCATTATCCCTGGAGCCCGAGAGTTTGACCTAGTTAGAGAGTAAGTGGGAGGCGGGATGTATTACTGTTGTGTTTATTACCTGTAATAAAGTATTCCCCATTGTTTAGAACCTTTTTGTAAGATTTTACAGTTTTATTGGAGTGCATTTGTGTTATTTGCTTTCTTGAATAAAACCCAAACCTTCTTTGTACAAAACAGTTCTCTGCTGCACTGTATCACACCCTGATTAATAAATCCAGGCTTGAGAACCAGGGAGTGGGAGCGACCCGCAACCGCTCTGGATCAGGGAAGGCAAACTGACCCCACACATCACCCACTACAGAATGGTGACCGCACCAGTACCTTGGTCAAAAGGGTGTGATACAGTGGACACTGTTTTTGAGAAAAGAAGCAAAATGGAAGAGAGGATTTCCTCTTCCATATTCAAGAAAGTCAATATAACAAAGAAATGGGTACTGAACCTATTGCGCGCTGAGCGTCCTGTGGACGCTGCATCCAAATGGACTGAGAGTAAGGAGCATAAGTGCTCTGTGGAGAAAGCAATATGGTTAGACTGCCTACAGCGACAGGTCCAGCAATTGGACAAGAAAGTCGAGTTGCTGGAGGCAGACCTCAGAGAGTCCGAGGAACACTCGAGTGCCAGAGCTATCATGGGGGAGAGATTATTTGAGGAGTTAGGCAAGCAAAAGCAAGGGAAACTACAGGTTAGTGGAAACACATAGAAACCGCCAGGATTAGCTTCAGTGCCAGGTCACCGAAGCAAAGGGTCAAGAACTGGTGTTGAGGGAGGAAAACGCCCGCCTCACCAGGATAATTAAAGAGCAGGAGGCGAGGTTAAGGGATGTACAGGCCGCTTATAGGATAGCAAGCAGCAGAGTTTTCGAGACTGGAGACCACAGTCCCTGCCGAAAGCAAATAGAGAGTCTGAACCTTGCTCTTTCCAAGGCCGAAGGCATGTTCTGCCTCATAAACCCGGGCAGACCTGGAAGAGCAGGGGGGAACCGTTCGACCAGTAACTGTGGTGTCGGGGCTTAGCCCAGTCAGGCAGCAGGAGGGGCGAGCGGAGAGGGACATTTACCCAGTACCTGTGGTACCCGGGGCTTAGCCCAGTCAGACAGCAGGAGGGGCGAATGGGGAGGGACATACACCCAGTACCTGTGGCCCCGGGGTTTAGCCCGATCAGGCAGCAGGAGGGGCGAGCAGAGAGGGACATTCACCCAGTACCTGTGGCCCCGGGGCTTAGCCCGATCAGGCAGCAGGAGGGGCGAACAGTTTGCGGGGCAGATGGGGATGGTGCACCACCACCTGTGGCGTCGGGTTGTAACTCGGCTTGGCAGCAGGGAGAGGTGGGAGCGACACCACTACGACAAGGGCCGGGAGCGGAGCCGATGTGCCCCGTATGGCAGCAGAAGTACGGTGCGCCCACTCTCGGTGGGGCAGCAGGGCTCCTCGAAAGTAACTTCGTGTTCCCCCACAGCACCCAGCAGCTTAGAACCATGGTAGCCCACCTGGACAAGCACACCCATAAAGGAGACCCTTTGGTTCACTTTATGGAAGTAGACCAAGCGACAGGCATCAATGGGTGCAACGACTCCGAAACGGCAAAAATGCTCCTATTCTCCCTAGACAGCAGAGTGTACCAGTCTCTCTCTGCGGAAAGCAAGAGAAGGCAGAGTACATATGCTGCTGTCAAGGAAGAAGTCTTGGAAGTTATGGGCCTAAATGACGGGAGCCCCTTCTCCCGAGTGGAAAAGACGATGCAACAGGGTTTGATTAGGGCAAGGAAAATAGAGTACGAGAGGAAGCTTGCAGGGAACATTAAGACAGACTGCAAAAGCTTCTATAGATATGTAAATAGAAAAAGGTTAGTAAAGGCAAACATAGGTCCCCTGCAGTCAGAATCAGGGGAAGTCATAACGGGGAACAAAGAAATGGCAAACCTATTGAACAAGTACGTTGGTTCGGTATTCACTAAGGAGGACACAAACAACCTTCCGGATATAAAAGGGATCAGAGGGTCTAGTTAGAAGGAAGAACTGAGGGAAATCCTTATTAGTCGGGAAATTGTGTTGGGGAAATTGATGGGAATGAAGGCCGATAAATCCCCAGGGCCTGATGGACTGCATCCCAGAGTACTTAAGGAGGTGACCTTGGAAATAGCGGATGCATTGACAGTCATTTTTTAACATTCCATAGACTCTGGATCAGTTCCTATCGAGTGGAGGGTAGCCAATGTAACCCCACTTTTTAAAAAAAGAGGGAGAGAGAAAACAGGGAATTATAGACCGGTTAGCCTGACATCGGTAGTGGGTAAAATGATGGAATCAATTATTAAGGATGTCATAGCAGCGCATTTGGAAAGAGGTGACATGATAGGTCCAAGTTAGCATAGATTTGTGAAAGGGAAATCATGCTTGACAAATCTTCTGGAATTTTTTGAGGATGTTTCCAGTAGAGTAGACAAGAGAGAACCAGTTGATGTGGTGTATTTGGACTTTCAGAAGGCTTTCGACAAGGTCCCACACAAGAGATTAATGTGCGAAGTTAAAGCACATGGGATTGGGGGTAGTGTGCTGACGTGGATTGAGAACTGGTTGGCAGACAGGAAGCAAAGAGTAGGAGTAAATGGGTACTTTTCAGAATGGCAAGCAGTGACTAGTGGGTTACCGCAAGGTTTGTGCTGGGGCCCCAGCTGTTACATTGTACATTAATGATTTAGACGAGGGGATTAAATGTAGTATCTCCAAATTTGCGGATGACACTAAGTTAGGTGGCAGTGTGAGCTGCGAGGAGGATGCTATGAGGCTGCAGAGTGACCTGGATAGGTTAGGTGAGTGGGCAAATGCATGGCAGATGAAGTATAATGTGGATAAATGTGAGGTTATTCACTTTGGTGGTAAAAACAGAGAGACAGACTATTATCTGAATGGTGACAGATTAGGAAAAGGGGAGGTGCAACGAGACCTGGGTGTCATGGTACATCAGTCATTGAAGTTTGGCATGCAGGTACAGCAGGCGGTTAAGAAAGCAAATGGCATGTTGGCCTTCATAGCGAGGGGATTTGAGTACAGGGGCAGGGAGGTGTTGCTACAGTTGTACAGGGCCTTGGTGAGGCCACACCTGGAGTATTGTATACAGTTTTGGTCTCCTAACTTGAGGAAGGACATTCTTGCTATTGAGGGAGTGCAGCGAAGGTTCACCAGACTGATTCCTGGGATGGCGGGACTGACATATCAAGAAAGACTGGATCAACTGGGCTTGTATTCACTGGAGTTCAGAAGAATGAGAGGGGATCTCATAGAAACGTTTAAAATTATGACAAGTTTAGACAGGTTAGATGCAGGAAGAATGTTCCCAATGTTGGGGAAGTCCAGAACCAGGGTCATAGTCTAAGGATAAGGGGTAAGCCATTTAGGACCGAGATGAGGAGAAACTTCTTCACCCAGAGAGTGGTGAACCTGTGGAATTCTCTACCACAGGAAGTTGTTGACGCCAATTTACTAAATATATTCAAAAAGAAGTTAGATGTAGTCTTTACTACTCGGGGGATCAAGGGGTATGGTGAGAAAGCAGGAATGGGGTACTGAAGTTACATGTTCAGCCATGAACTCATTGAATGGCGGTGCTGGCTCGAAGGGCCAAATGGCCTACTCCTGCACCTATTTTCTATGTTTCTATGTTTCTATGTAACAGGCAGGGGAAACCCCACATGCTTTCTCAGACAGGCTATGGCCCGTCTATGAGAGTGCCTGCAGTGGGACCCTCAACAGGGATCACTTAACCCGGGACGAGAGAGCCCGCTGGCTCCGAAGCCTGGTGGCAAACAGTTCACCACGGATCAAAGCAAGGGCTGAGGCCTGGTTTGACCCGAGAGATCCCCATGCCGCCGAGGAGGGAGTGGTTGGGCAACTAACCCTGGCTTTTAGGAGCGGCCAAGTGATGGAGGAGAAATCTCCCAAGAGGAGGGTACATGAGTTAAGGCCCCACCAAGCAAAGCGGGAATGGCACCAGGAAGGGGGTATCTCTTCCGACACCAAGCGTAACTGCTTTGGGTTGCGGGAAAAGTGGGCATTGGAGAAAGGATTGTCGGAACCCTTGGAAGGATAACATAGCTAAGGAACCCCCAGCACCTGCCCAAAATGCCGGACTCGGACCCGGAGCACAGAACTCTCCCTCTTCCTTCGAGGAGTTCGTGGCCGTGCTCTGGTCCGTATTGGACAGACCAGGGAAGGTAGCTATGGCCATCGGGAGGGAAACCCCATCCGCCCACCAAATCCCAACCCATGACTAGAACCGGCGCCGCCTGTGTACCTGTGTCCCCTCGAATACAAGAGACCGTGCGTTAAGATGGAGGTGGAGAAGGTGACAGGGACCTATCTGCTAGATACTGGAGCCTCAGCACCATTGTATACACAGATAACACAGCCGCCTCACCGCTATCTAACGGGGTCCAGTACAGCCTAGTGGGTTTCACAGGGTCGTTCTCCATCCCGCTACCATTGGGAACAATGAACTGTTCTAGGGACAGGGATCCTCAGCCAGCAGCCTCCGACTGTGGAAATCCCACATGGGACGTGACAGACCAACAGACTGTACCTAGAGGGTGTTACTGGAGGAGCTATCTGCTAATCATTTGAGACTCGGACGCACCTCCAGTAGCCAGAGCCTGAAGAAGGACTCCCCCGCACACCACGGCCTAAGACACCGTGGTCACCAGCACCCCAGTTTCAGTGGTTCAGCCCCGGGAGGTTTGCCATCCGTAAAAGAATACCCAAGATCAGGGATCAGTCTACGGACAGGGACGCCCAGCCAGCAGCCTTCGGCGGTGCGGGACTGACGGGAGAGGTAGTGGTGGGCCAGTCACCAACTGAGAGTCCCCAGCCTGCAGCCTCAGGCTGCGCGGAACCCACAGGGAACGACACGGAGCCAGCAGCTACACAGAAAGGGATAGTGTGCTGTAGTACCGGAGGGGCCATTCTCCCGATCATCTGGGACTCAGGGAAACCCCCAGTTCTCCGGGTCCTGCGATACAGACCACCTTACATCCAGCTATACAAGCTGCCCAGAGGCCGAGAAAGGAAGGGGCATGACAGGATTTAGCCTGGCCACCCGCAGACGGGTGGCGAATGTACATAGTTTTACTGGACAATTTTAAGGGTGTTTAAAATATTTTTGGGGAGTTAAGTTTAGATTTTAGAAATTTTAAAATTTTAAAGTTCAAGTTGGATTGTCGAACTGGATCACCTTTGCCAAGCCAGAGAACTGTTTTTCTCAAGGGCAAGGAAATCTACTTTGTGTCCCTACAGGGAAGGAACCAAAGGATGAGAGGGGCCTTGCTCCTGCTCGCCCTAATGGGGGCAAGGACAGGTCACAGAGGTGACATCGAGGAATACCAGGGGGTACACTATTCAGTAGCTTCAGTCATCTTAAACCTTACAGAAGTGCACTTACCTGCATGGTGCCCGAAGGAAATAGAGCAGCTATACCAGGCCCTACTCACAGAAATGTTCAGGAAATTTTACATAGAAATATAGAAACATAGAAAATAGGTGCAGGAGTAGGCCATTCAGCCCTTCGAGCTTGCACCTCCATTAAATGAGTTCATGGCTGAACATGCAACTTCAGTACCCCATTCCTGCTTTCTCGCCATACCCCTTGATCCCCCTAGTAGTAGGAGTTTTTCTAACTCCTTTTTGAATATATTTAGTGAATTGGCCTCAACAACTTTCTGTGGTAAAGAATTCCACAGGTTCAGCACTCTCTGGGTGAAGAAGTTTCTCTTCATCTCGGTCCTAAATGGCTTACCCCTTATCCTTAGACTATGACCCCTGCTTCTGGACTTCCCCAACATTGAGAACATTCTTCCTGCATCTAACCTGTCTAAACCCGTCCGAATTTTAAACGTTTCTGTGAGATCCCCTCTCATTCTTCTGAACTCCAGTGAATACAAGCCCAGTTGATCCAGTCTTTCTTGATATGTCAGTCCCGCCATCCCGGGAATCAGCCTGGTGAACCTTCGCTGCACTCCCTCAATAGCAAGAATGTCCTTCCTCAAGTTAGGAGACCAAAACTGTACACAATATTCTAGGTGTGGCCTCACCAAGGCCCTGTACAACTGTAGCAACACCTCCCTGCCCCTGTATTCAAATCCCCTCGCTATGAAGGCCAACATGCCATTTGCTTTCTTAACCGCCTGCTGTACCTGCATGCCAACCTTCAATGACTGAAAACCATGACACCCAGGTCTCGTTGCACCTCCCCTTTTCCTAATCTGTCACCATTCAGATAATAGTCTGTCTCTCTGTTTTTACCACCAAAGTGGACAACCTCACATTTATCCACATTATACTTCATCTGCCATGCATTTGCCCACTCACCTAACCTATCCAAGTCACTCTGCAGCCTCATAGCATCCTCCTCGCAGCTCACACGGCCACCCAACTTAGTGTCATCCGCAAATTTGGAGATACTACATTTAATCCCCTCGTCTAAATCATTAATGTACAATGTAAACAGCTGGGGCCCCAGCACAGAACCTTCCGAGTTAGATTTTGGCAATGTAGACCTAGCAGATTTATACACCCTACACACTGGGAACACTATAGGAGGCGAGATTTCAGAGATCACCGTTCCACCCTGTTGGGATATTTTCAGAAATATAGAGGTTGCAGCCGGGACCAGAATAGCTTCCCACGTTTTAGTTGTCTGCCAGCTCGTGATTATTCTTTATTTAGGGTGTACTACTTGCAGGTTGAGAGACAGAGGTCATTGGTCCCGGCACCAGAGGGTGCTGGACGAACCCAAGCAACTTGAGAGTTGCATCAGGGAGGGAAACACAAAACATGATAGAACACTGCAGAAAATTCGCAGTCACCCGGTGAGGTCCGGTTTCGGTTCCACCTACTGTAAAACGCAGCGGTCAAGTGTTAAAAAGTTTGTACTGTGTGTGTTTTACTGTGTATTTTTTGTGAAACTGGAGTAATGGAGGGGCATTGGACCCCCTCTATGCTGTAATGTAACTTATGACTGAATTTACCTGTAAACACTAATACATTTCAAAGGGGAATGTACGTTTGGGTTTAGCTCGGTAAATTGCAGGGGAAGGTTGGCTCTCGGGAATCAGGAATTTTTTTCATTTAGGATGACACTCTGTGGCGAAGAGTATCAAATGGGGGACGGCAAGATTCCAAAATTCATGGAAACCCCCCCAGTGTTTGGACTCATTGAAAAGGATATTCGATTTTGGACTATCAAACAGAAAGTTTGGGCTGCTAAAATGCTTATGGAAGAAATCTACGAGTTTTAACCAAGTTTGGGATTTTTAAAAGGTGCATATTGGGTCTGCAAGAAAAGGGGTGGGGTGAATCTCTAAAACGCCAGTTTGGATATTGGAGCTAATCAAGTTGTCTCGGAACTGTTTGCCCTCGAAACCTGCCCCTAGAAGACATTTCCATTTTAACAATCGACTACGGAAGAAACATTATCCACCCCACCCACAGGACCCAAGTGTCACATACATATTCCAACACATTTTCAACAGGAATAGAAATATCTGGCTCAGGTCAGACTTCCGGAAGCAAAAAGCAGTGCTATTACAATGGACAAGAGCTCATCAATTCAGAAAAATCTATCAACGTCAGATCCAAACTTAATCAAGTTTCAGTTAGCTGGCCTGCAAAACTTAAACAAAAGTAACGTTAGATTTGGCACGAAGATTAAGCAGCCTCTCAGAGTATAAATGGAGGGCCTATCATACCAAGAGAGCTATCTCTATTCTGACCATCATAGAAAGAACTGTTCTGACCAAGCACTTTGGAACAACAAGATCGAGAGCACACGGCAAGAAAACGCAGGCAGAAACATCGCGACATCGGAGAAAAGAACTCGCCCCAACAGGCTTCAATACACAGCAGAGGTCTTATGCCATTTCCGGGGTACGGCAAGGCAAACTGGCTACAACCAAAGAACCCCGAAACCGCAAAACAGCCCTAACTGTCAAAGGAAGGATTCATGAGCATTATCCCTGGAGCCCTAGAGTTTGACCTAGTTAGAGAGTGAGTGGGATGTGGGAAGTATTTCTGTTGTGTTTATTACCTGTAATAAAGTATTCCCCATTGTCTAGAACCCTTTTGTGAGATTTTACAGTTTTATTGGAGTGTATTTGTGTTATTTGCTTTCTTGAATAAAACCCAAACCTTCTTTGTACAAAACAGTTCTCTGCTGCACTGTATCACACCCTGATTAATAAATCCAGGCTCGAGAACCAGGGAGTGGGAGCGACCCGCAACCGCTCTGGGTCAGGGAAGGCAAACTGACCCCACACATCACCCACTACAGTGAATTCTTTTAACGTGGGGTGGCTGTTGCACACCAGCCACCATACGGACTTGACGGAGCAAGGTCTTGGTCCAGGGACAGGGGGGATCCAGGCTCTGCCGCATGTGCCAATACACACACACAAACTCAAACACACTCCTACTGTCCTTCCTTCCTCCCTCCCACACGACCTCTCCCTACGGGGAATTCACAGCACGCAATGAGAGCCTCACCACCTCACAGCCTCGCGATTGGAAACAGCGAAGAAAAAGAAAAGAAACAGACCCAGCATCTCCAATCTTGCCTCATAGCCAAAATGATCCAGTCCAGGCAACATTCTTGTAAATCTCCTCTGCACCGTTTTCAGTGCAATCACATCTTTGCTGTAATGTGCTGACCAGAACTGCACGCAGTACTCCAGCTGCGTCCGAACCAGTGTTTTTTTTATACAGTTCATGCGTAACGTCCTTGCTCTTGTATTCCATGCTTCACTACGTTAAAGGCGCTATATGAATGCGAGTTGTTGTTGTTGGTGGTGGATGCAGATTCAGTGGTAACTTTGAATAGGGAATTGGATAAATACTTGAGGGAAAACATTTTTACAGGGCTATCGGGGTAAAGAGCAGGGGCAGTGGGACTAATTGGATAGCTCGAAAAATGAGCCGGGACAGGCACGGTGGGCTGAATGGCCTCGTTCTGTGCTGCATCCTTCTATGGTTTGATGATCACAGACTTCAACAAGCAGAATCCAAACAAGCATGTGGAAGTACCCGCTATGTTGTTATATAAACCGCAAAAGCTCAATTTTGCCAAGTGTGTATTATAATCTTCAAAGCTGAAAGTTACTGATATGCTATGTTAAGTTGAACCCGGCTGCGGATGTAATATTGCAATTCTCAATCTGTACTCCTTGTGATGACTGCGTTGACAAATCGCATTTACCTTGGCCGTGTGTAAAAAAAAAATTTAAACTGGTGCTACCAAATCGGCAACGTTGTTCCCTGCTCACATCTTCATATGTCTGAGATGAACTAAAGACTAAGAGCTACATCAACCAATGGTGGGCTCCATGCCTGCTTCGCTTAATGGATGTTTATAAGTCGTAGAGTAAAATCATAGCAAGTTACGGCATGGAAGGTGGCCATTCGGCCCATCGCGTCTGCGCCGGCCGAATAAAAGGTAGTCCGTGTGAGATGGCTCTGTGCCAATTAGGCATCGCAAATAAAACCAAAAGAATTTTTCCTACAACGCAGTCATGAACCAAAAGATTATTTGACATCTCCCCTTCAGAAGCCCACAGGGAAAAGGGGGTGAACCCCGTCCAGATTACATTCCTTCAGGTGTCGGGCGTGTGGACGAGGTGACCCGTCCTACGGAGCTGGTCGAGTGTGGTCAGTGCTTCGAATATGGGGATGTTGGCCTGAGCGAGAACACTGACATTGGTGCATCTATCCTCCCAGGGGATTTTGCAGGATCTGACAGAGGCAGTGCTGACCGCACTCGACCAGCTCCGTTGGGCCGGTCACATTGTCCGCATGCCCGACACAAGACTCCAAAAGCAAGCGCTTGACTCAGAACTCCGACACAGCAAGCAAGCCCCAGGTGGGCAGAGGAAACGTTTCAAGGACACCCTCAAAGTCTCCTTGATAAAATGCAACATGCCCACAGACACCCTGGAGTCCCTGGCCAAAGACCGCCCTAAATGGAGGAATAGCATCCGGGAGGGCGCTGAGCACCTCGAGTCCCGTCGCCGAGAGCATGCAGAAAACAAGCGCAGGCAGCGGAAGGAGTGTGCGGCAAACCAGACTCCCCAGCCACCCTTTCCTTCAACCACTGTCTGTCCCACCTTAAATACGGAGACCAAAACTGCATGCAGTACTCTAGGTATGGCCTCACCAATACCCTGTACAGTTGTAGCAGGACTTCTCTGCTTTTATATTCCACCCCCCTTGCAATAAAAGCCAACATTCCATTTGCCTTAAGTAAGCAGATAAGCCGCGATCTCATTGAATGGCAGAACAGACTCGAGGGGCTGAATGGCCTACTCCTGCTCCCATCCTCCACATTACAACACTGACTACACTCCAAAAGTACTTCATTGGCTGTAAAGTGCTTTGAGACGTCCAGTGGTTGTGAAAGGTGCTATATAAATGCAAGTCTTTCAAGTCTATCTTTAATTCAACAAGGAGGCGGAAGAAGATGGCTTGGGCACAAATTAAGAAACAAAAGATGGTCTAGATAGGCTGTAAATGGGAGTAAATACATATGCTCAGAGACATGGACCATGTACAGTAGTCATCATCATCATAGGCAGTCCCTCGAAACGAGGATGACTTGCTTCCACGCCAAAAAAGGATACATTCACAGGTGTTTCAATGAAGGGCCTAATATTCCTGGTCCAGAACTACATCCTGAAGGGTGGAAGATGCCTGTGGGTGGATTTTTTTAACGTGGGGTGGCCGTTGCACACCAGCCACCACACGGGCTTGACAGAGCTAGGCCTTGGTCCAGTGGCAAGGGTTAACCAAGACGACTGGAGACCAGCTCTGCTGCACGGGCCTAGTGCACACACATATCGCAGTGTGGGCTGGGCCGTGCTGCCCCTGAGTCCCTGGATCCTGATCACGTCCCTCTGTGGGACTGCCGGGAAATGACCCACCCCCACCCTACAACTATTTTGTTGCAAACTTTAATACAAGTGCCCCCTGACTCAGACCCCTTTACATTTGCAGCGTTGTACATGAATCGGTTGCTTGATCTCTCTCTTTCTGTTATCTCTCTGCATGTGTGGAGGTTTTAACGCTTACGAAAAACTTAAAATAGGAGCGGACATGGAAATTCTTCCTTTTTTTTTCTACATACTCATTGTGTGCTATTTTGTGTATGTATCTAAACTACTTTATAATACATAACGTCGGCTCCTGGTCTTTATTCATTGAGTGGGGAATGTAGGGTGAGGGAGTGCACTCTATGCGGGAGTCCTCCCTCTATTTATTGGGGACTTGGCCTGGAGGGTGTTGCACGGAGCAGTCCCATGCAATAAGTTTTTAAGTCGGTACATGGGCGCCCAGGCCACCTGTAATTTCTGCGGTCTAGAGGAGTCCATGTTCCATGTTGAGTGTGCGAGGTTGCAGCCCCTATTCCAATATTTGAAGGGGCTGCTCCTCAAATTCTGGTTGCACTTCTGTCCCCATGCTCCCGATTTTTGGGCATGTACAGTAGACACCTCAAGTCGCTGGAGAAATACCACTAACGAAGTCTCCGCAAGATCCTACAAATCCCCTGGGAGGACAGACGCACCAACATTAGCGTCCTCGACCAGGCCAACATCCCCAGCATCGAAGCACTGACCACACTCGATCAGCTCCGCTGGGCGGGCCACATTGTCCGCATGCCCCCGACACGAGACTCCCAAAGCAAGCGCTCTACTCGGAACTCCTTCACGACAAACGAGCCAAAGGTGGGCAGAGGAAACGTTACAAGGAGATCCTCAAAGCCTCCTTGATAAAGTGCAACATCCCCACCGACACCTGGCAGTCCCTGGCCAAAGACCAGTCCGCCCTAAGTGGAGGAAGAGCATCCTGGAGGGCGCTGAGCACCTCAAGTCTCGTCGCCGAGAGCATGCAGAAACCAAGCGCAGGCAGCGGAAGGAGCGTGCGGCAAACCAGTCCCACCCACCCTTTCCTTCAACCACTGTCTGTCCCACCTGTGAGAGAGACTGGTTCTCGTATTGGACTCATTTTAAGAGTGGAAGCAAGTCTTCCTCGATTCCGAGGGACTGCCTATGATGATGATGATGATGATGATGCGCCACATTACAACAGTGACTACATTGGCTGTAAAGCCCTTTGACATGTCCGGTGGTCGTGAAAGGCACTATATAAATGCAACTCTTTCAAGTCTTTCTTTAATTCAACAAGGAGGCGAAAGGATATGGTAAAGGCACACGTTAAGAAACAAAAGATGGGTCTCGATAAGCTGTAAATGGGAGTGCATTGATACATTGGGGGCCATTTTGCAAGGCGCAGGCACGGACGTCCAACAAAATCAGAATTCTGAACTCGCTCGGACAGAAAGAGCAAACCTGGATGAGATTTGGTGCCTGAAATGAAAGCCCACAATGCGGGTGGAGGCAATTATCTCAACTCAGAAGAGAATGCGATTCATCAAGCTATTGGGGAAGCGCAAATGAAAGTGTACTGAGCTGGAGATTGAAAGCTATTTGTTCATCCTTCCAGTCCTCTAAACTATGACAAAGACGGCAGATCCCCCTCCATTTTAAAGCTGTGCAGAGCTTTTTTTTTTACACACAAAAAACGCAGCGTCTGTTTGAAAGAATGCTTTGTGTCCTGTCAACAATATCAACTTGCGAATTCAATGCACCTCCATTTCCTCTCCTTTCAGGTCTACTTATTTCTTGCAGCCGTTTAGATAATAAGACTTCAGTAAATGCACTTTTAAACATTTGCCAGTGCAAGCAGAAAGTAAGAGAGTGCTGCTTATTGTTGTGATAATCAGCAAACCGACTTTGCAAAGAACCATCCATAAATAACATTCACAGAACTTGGCCAAACATCAGCAATGAAATCCTCTGCCAAAACAGCATGGGTGTGTTGCAAAGGAATGGGATTGTAAGCACCACAGCGATGTAACGTTTTAAAACTGTGACCCTTTAACTGAAATTGTAATTCATAAAGATGGGAAATTTCGAGTTAGCTGAAGCATCTCATTGTGACAGTTTTTTTTCCGATACGCAAAATTTATAACCGGGTCACCCTGCCTCCACAATCATACAAACATTGCAAAGTGGCCGTAATTATTAACCGTGTTAACGAAAGGAAAAGCTCGATTTAACAGAAAACAGCCTGAAGATTTCTAGAAAATTGAACACAAAACCAGTCCAAATTCATAAAGGTAAAAAGTATTATTAAAATTTGAAACTTCAACTAATCTGGCAATACTTCCTCGCAGGGACAGAACGTTCATAAGAATTAGGAGCAGGAGTAGGCCACTCGGCCCCTCGAGCCTGCTCCGCCATTCAATGAGATCACGCCTGATCTTTGACCTCAACTCCACTTTCCTGCACTATCCCCATATCCCTTGATTCCCTTAATATCCAAAAATCTATCGATCTCTGTCTTGAATATACTCAACGACTGAGCCTCCACAGCCCTCTGGGGTAGAGAATTCCAAAGAATCACCACCCTCTGAGTGAAGAAATTCCTCCTCATCTCAGTCCTAAATGGCCAACCCCCTTATTTTGAGACTGTGACTCCTGGTTCGAGACTCCCCAGCCATCCCTGCATCTACCCTGTCAAGCTCTGTAAGGATTTTGTATGTTTCAATGAGATCACCTCTCATTCTTCTAAACTCTAGAGAATATAGGCCTAGTCTACTCAATCTCTCCTCATAGGACAATGCCCCCCATCCCAGGAATCAGTCTGGTGAACCTTCGTTGCACTCCCTCTCTCTGTGGCAAGTATATCCTTCCTTAGGTAAGGAGACGAAAACTGTACACAATATTCCAGGTGCGGTCTCACCAGGGCCCTATATAATCGCAGTAAGACATCTTTACTCTTATACTCAAATCCTCTTGTAATAAAGGCCAATCTACCAGTTGGAGGAGGATTCAACACAGAGGTTGCTTTTCGGTTTCTCCCAGCTGGAACAGGTCATTCAGAAGATTCTAGAAGTGTTGAGCAAAGACATTTTTCAACATCAAACCGCAGCTCGTTTTGACATCAGTGTCACTATTTTTCTCCGTGTTTTTAAAACATTTGTTCATAGGACATGGGCGTCGCTGGTAAGGCCAGCATTTCTTCTCAATTCAAAAATGCCCGTCAGAAGATGGTGGTGGCAAGCCGTCTTCTTGAAACGCAGGGGGAAGTTAAGAGTCAACCACATCGCTGTGAGCCTGGAGTCACTGATAGGCCAGACCGGGTAAGGACGGCAGATTCCCTTCCCGTCAGGACATTAGTGAACAAGATGGCTTTTTACGACAATCCGATAGTTTCATGACCACCATTACTGATACAAGCATTTTATTTCACTGAATTTAAATTCTCCAGCTGCTGTGGTGCGATTTGAACCCATGTCCCCCGGATCATTCGTCAAGGAGCTCTGGATTAACAGCCCAGTAACATAACCACTTCGCTCATTCATCATTCATAGGCAGACGCTCGGAATCGAGGAAGACTTGCTTCCACTCCAAAAGTGAGTTCTCAGGTGACTGAACAGTCCAATACGAGAATCACAGTCTCTGTCACAGGTGGGACAGACAGTGGTTGGAGGAAAGGGAGGGTGGGACTGGTTTGCCGCACGCTCCTTCCGCTGCCTGCGCTTGTTTTCTGCATGCTCTCGACGACGAGACTCAAGGTGCTCAGCGCCTTCCCGGATGCACTTCCTCCACTTAGGGAGGTCTTTGGCCAGGGGCTCCCAGGTATCTGCTCGGAACTCCTGCAAGGCAGGTGAGCCCAGGGTGGGCGGAGGAAACGTTTCGGGGCCACCCTCAGGGCCTCCTTGATAAAATGCAACATCCCCACCGACATAACCACTATGCTACAGTGAGCTACTGTCTGCCACTTGCTCCCAAGAGGTCTTTTAATCTTCCTCTTTGTCAAGCAACCGCCCAATTCATTTTTTAAAGAATTTATGGACTCTCTCCAAAAGCATCATCCATAGCACCTCCCAAACCCGTGACCTCTACCACCTAGAAGGACAAGGGTAGCAGGCGCATGGTGTCATGTATCCTACATGGCCACTGTTGGTACTATCATCTATCACAAGGTGTGCCATCAGAGGGCACAGCAGTGGGAGACTTGTAGGTTACCTGTACAGGTGTGCTTGGCCTAGTACAAAAGGCAGGCCACCAGGTGTGATCCTCACTCTGGAGTTAACAAATACAGGACTAAGGTCTCTACAGTTCAAGTACAACACATTGCCTCGTGGAGTCATTGTTAGAGCATCTAAGGACACAACACATGGGAGCACCATCACCTCCACGTTCCCCTCCCAGTCACACACACCATCCTGACTTGAAAATATATCGGCCGTTTCTTCATCGTCGCTGGGTCAAAATCCTGGAACTCCCTCCCTAACAGCACTGTGGGAGAACCTTCACCACACGGACTGCAGCGGTTCAAGAAGGTGGCTCACCACCACCTTCTCAAGGGGCAATTAGGGATGGGCAATAAATGCCGGCCTTGCCAGCGATGCCTGTGAGTGAATAATTTTAAAAAACAACAGTTTGTGGGAGAAGATTCCAATTTCTAAACATCTCTGTGCAAAGACTTTCATTTCTAACCTCCCCTTTAATTATTTTTGTAATTATCTGAAGCGTGTGCCCTCTCATTACGTTATGAACCAGTGGAAATAATGTATTATTATTTACCAACTCATAATACTTCAAAATCAGGAAGATAGCCTTCTGAGCTCGAGTGAAAATTGCCCGAACTTATGTTTGTCTTAATAACTATAATTCCTCATTCCTAGTGAGTCTATGTTGCATCTTCTTCATTGCTTTTCTTTCCAATAATGGGATGTCCAAAACTGTACACAATGCTCCAAAGTGTAGCAGAACCAAGGTCTTATACGAGCTCAATCTTGTGTCCTTACTTTGAATTCTCTAGCTACTAAACTGAAGATTTGTTTGTCTTTTTATGGGTTCTTTATTACAGAATGCCATCCGAGAACAGTTAAAAAACTATATCATCTTCCTAACATTCTTAATTGTGGCTTGGGTTGTGTGTCTCAGAGGGAGATAAAGAGGGGAAGAATAAAAATATCACAATCAAGTGGGATGGGAAATAATAATTTTCCAATATGTAGTACAGTGCCCCACTGGAACACTTGCAAGTGAGAAAGATTAGGGTCGGGATGAACCTTCGAATATAATCTAGCTTCGTGTCTGAACTTATACAACAACTTATATTTATATAGCGCCTTTAATGTCGTAAAATGTCCCAAGGCGCTTCACAGGAGTGTTATAAGACAAAGCAGAGCTGGTCTCCAGACGTCCTGGTTAAACCTTGCCACTGGACCAAGACCTCGCTCTGTCAAGCCCGTGTGGTGGCTGGTGTACAACGGCCACCCCACATTAAAAAAATCCACGCACAGGGCATCTTCCACCCTTCAGGATGTAGTTCGGAACCTGGAATATTCGGTCCTTCGTTGAAACACCTGTGAACTCATCTCTTTTTGGCGTGGAAGCAAGTCATCCTCGTTTCGAGGGACCGCCTATGATGATAATAAGAAAAAACAAATAAATTTGACACCGAGCCACATAAGAAGAAATTACGGCAGATGACCAAAAGCTTGGTCAAAGAGGTACATAAGAAATAGGAGCAGGAGAAGGCCATTTGGCCCCTCGGGCCTGCTCCGCCATTCAATAAGAACATGGCTGATCTGATCATGGACTCAGCTCCACTTCCCCGCCTGCTCCCCATAACCCTTTACTCCCTTATCACTCAAAAATCTGTCTATCTCTGCCTTAAATATATTCAATGACCCAGCCTCCACAGCTCTCTGGGGCAGAGAATTCCACAGATTTACAACCCTCTGAGAGAAGAAATTTCTCCTCATTCAGTTTTAAATGGGCGGCCCCTTATTCTGAGACTATGTCCGCTAGTTTTAGTTTCCCTATGAGTGAAAATATCCTCTCTGCATCCACCTTGTCGAACCCCCTCGTTATCTTATAAGTTTCGATAAGATCACCTCTCATTCTTCTGAACTCCAATGTGTATAGGCCCAACCTACTCAACCTATCCTCATAAGTCAACCCCCTCATCTCCAGAATCAACCGAGTGAACCTTCTCTGAACAGCCTCCAATGCAAGTATATCCTTCCTTAAATATGGAGACCAAAACTGTACGCAGTACTCCAGGTGTGGCCTTACCAATACCCTGTACAGTTGTAGCAGGACTTCTCTGCTTTTATACTCGATCCCCCTTGCAATAAAGGTAGATTTTAAGGAGCGTGTTAAAGGGGTAAGAAATGTGGGGAGGCGGGCGGGTTTAGGACGGGAGTTCCCGAGCTTGGGGCTCAGGCAGCTGAACTATATAAAAATAGAGGACCCTGTAGAATATCAAGAACCACAACGAGAATATGTGGATTATCATTTTATGTCTGAGTTTGAGTTTGAGTTTGAGGCTGAGGAGAGGAAAGCAGTTCCCAAAGAAGGCGCCAGGAAAGACTTGACAGATGCCCCGGCAAAAGACTGGCAAGAAGTGGAGGAGATCGAGGAAGGAAAGTTATTCCATCTACGTCTACAAAGTGAGCAAGCAGGCTTACCCTGACCCCGGCATCTCCTCCAAGACAACGGGCATCATGAACTCTAATCTTTGGAATTCTCTACCCCAGAGGGCTGTGGATGCTGAATCGTGGAGTGTGTTCAACGCTGAGATCAATAGCTTTTTGGACTCTAGGGGAATCAAGGGATATGGGGATCGGGCGGGAAAGTGGAGTTAAGGGCGAAGACAGCCATGATCTTATTGAAGGAGGAGCAGGCTCAAGGGGCCGTGTGGCCAACTCCTTACTTCTTACGTGAGAGCGCCTGGTTAATTTAGAAGAATGAGAGATTATCTCATTGAAACACAGATGATTCTGAGGGGGTTTGACAAGGTAGATGCTGAGAGGTTGTGTCTCCTGGCTGGAGAGTCTGGAATTAGGGGACATTGTCTTGGGATAAGGGGTCGTCCAGTTAAGACTGAGATGATGAGGAATTTCTTCACTCAGAGGGTTGTGAATCTTTAGAATTTTCTGTCCTGTGGATGCTGAATCATTGAATGTATTCAAGGCTGAGTTAGATAGATCTATGGACTCTCGGGGAATCAAGGGATATGGGGATCGGGCGGGAAAGTGGAGTTGAGGTCGAAGATCAGCCATGATCTTATTGAATGGCGGAGCAGGCTCGAGGGGCCGTTTGGCCTACTCCAGCTCCTAATTCTTATGTTCTTAATCTTCCTCGAAAAGAAAGGGTGTGAGAGAGAGAGAGAGTGAGAAAATAAAAAGAAACAGAGAGAGGAAGATTGACGAAGGTTGTATGTCAGCTCTGGCTCAGTGGGTAGCACCCTCACCTCTGAGTTCGACGGTTGTGGGTTTAAGTCCCACTCCAGAGACTTGAGCACAAAATTCTAGGCTGACACTCCCAGTGCAGTTCTGAGGGAGTGCTGCACTGGTGGAGGTGTCATCTTTTTGGATGAGACGTTAAACCGAGGCCCCGTCTGCCCTCTCAGGTGGACGTAAAAGATCCCACGGCACTATTCCGAAGAAGAGCAGGGGAGTTATCCCCGGTGTCCTGGCCAATATTTCTCCCTCAATCAACATCACTAAAACTGACTATCTGGTCATTATCACATTGCTGTGTGTGGGAGCTTGCTGTGCACAAACTGGCTGCCGTGTTTCCCACATTACAACAGTCACTACACCTCAAAAACTACTCCATTGGCTGTAAAGTGCTTTGAGATGTGCATTGGTCGTGAAACATAGAAACATAAAAACATAGAAAATAGGTGCAGGAGTAGGCCATTCGGCCCTTCTAGCCTGCACCGCCATTCAATGAGTTCATGGCTGAACATTCAACTTCAGTACCCCATTCCTGCTTTCTTGCCATACCCCTTGATCCCCTTAGTAGTAAGGACTACATCTAACTCCTTTTTGAATATATTTAGTGAATTGGCCTCAACAACTTTCTGTGGTAGAGAATTCCACAGGTTCACCACTCTCTGGGTGAAGAAGTTTCTCCTCATCTCGGTCCAAAATGGCTTACCCCTTATCCTTAGACTGTGGCCCCTGGTTCTGGACTTCCCCAACATTGGTGAACATTCTTCCTGCATCTAACCTGTCTAAACCCATCAGAATTTCTATAAGGTCCCCTCTCAATCTTCTGAACTCCAGTGAATACAAGCCCAGTTGATTCAATCTTTCTTGATAGGTCGGTCCCGCCATCCCGGGAATCAGTCTGGTGAACCTTCGCTGCACTCCCTCAATAACAAGAATGTCCTTCCTCAGGTTAGGAGACCAAAACTGTACACAATACTCCAGGTGTGGCCTCACCAAGGCCCTGTACAACTGTAGCAACACCTCCCTGCCCCTGTATTCAAATCCCCTCGCTATGAAGGCCAACATGCCATTTGCTTTCTTAACCGCCTGCTGTATCTGCATGCCAACCTTCAATGACTGATGTACCATGACACCCAGGTCTCGTTGCACCTCCCCTTTTCCTAATCTGTCACCATTCAGATAATAGTCTGTCTCTCTGTTTTTACCACCAAAGTGGACAACCTCACATTTATCCACATTATACTTCATCTGCCATGCATTTGCCCACTCACCTAACCTATCCAAGTCGCTACGCAGCCTCATAGCATCCTCCTCGCAGCTCACACTGTCACCTAACTTAGTGTCATCCGCAAATTTGGAGATACTACATTTAATCCCCTCGTCTAAATCATTAATATACAGTGTAAACAGCTGGGGCCCCAGCACAGATCCTTGCGGTACCCCACTATTCAATGTCTGCCATTCTGAAAAGTACCCATTTACTCCTGCTCTTTGCTTCCTGTCTGACAACTATTTCTCAATCCATGTCAGCACACTACCCCCAATCCCATGTGCTTTAACTTCACACATTAATCTCTTGTGTGGAACCATGTCGAAAGCCTTCTGAAAGTCCAAATATACCACATCAAATGGTTCTCCCTTGTCCACTCTACTGGAAACATCCTCAAAAAATTCCAGAAGATTTGTCAAGCATGATTTCCCTTTCACAAATCCATGCTGACTTGGACCTATCATGTCACCATTTTCCAAATGCGCTGCTATGACATCCTTAATAATTGGTTCCATCATCTTACCCACTACCGATGTCAGGCTGACCGGTCTATAATTCCCTGTTTTCTCTCTCGCTCCTTTTTTAAAAAGTGGGGTTACATTGGCTACCCTCCACGCGATAGGAACTGGTCCAGAGTCAATGGAATGTTGGAAAATAACTGTCAATGCATCCGCTATTTCCAAGGCCACCTCCTTAAGTACTCTGGAATGCAGTCCATCAGGTCCTGGAGATTTATCGGCCTTCAATCCCATCAATTTCCCCAACACAATTTCCCGACGAATAAGGATTTCCCTCAGTTCCTCCTCCTTACTAGACCCTTTGACCTTTCTTATATCCGGAATGTTGTTAGTGTCCTCCTTAGTGAATACCGAACCAAAGTACTTGTTCAATTGGTCCGCCATTTCTTTGTTCCCCGTTATGACTTCCCCTGATTCTGACTGCAGGGGACCTACGTTTGTCTTTACTAACCTTTTTTTCTTTACATATCTATAGAAACTTTTGCAATCCGTCTTAATGTTCCCTGCAAGCTTCTTCTCGTACTCCATTTTCCCTGCCCTAATCAAACCCTTTGTCCTTCTTTGCTGAGTTCTAAATTTCTCCCAGTCTCCGGGTTTGCTGCTATTTCTGGCCAATTTGTATGCCACTTCCTTGGCTTTAATACTATCCCTGATTTCCCTTGATAGCCACGGTTGAGCCACCTTCGCTTTTTTATTTTTATGCCAGACAGGAATGTACAATTGTTGTAGTTCATCCATGCGGTCTCTAAATGTCTGCCATTGCCCATCCACAGTCAACCCCTCAAGTATCATTCGCCAATCAATCCTAGCCAATTCACGCCTCATACCTTCAAAGTTACCCTTCTTTAAGTTCTGGACCATGGTCTCTGAATTAACTGTTTCATTCTCCATCCTAATGCAGAATTCCACCATATTATGGTCACTCTTCCCCAAGGGGCCTCGCACAACGAGATTGCTAATTAATCCACTCTCATTACACAACACCCAGTCTAAGATGGCCTCTCCCCTAGTTGGTTCCTCGACATATTGGTCAAGAAAACCATCCCTTATGCACTCCAGGAAATCCTCTTCCACCGCATTGCTTCCAGTTTGGTTAGCCCAATCTATGTGCATATTAAAGTCACCCATTATAACTGCTGCACCCTTATTGCATGCACCTATAATTTCCTGTTTGATGCCCTCCCCAACATCACTGCTACTGTTTAGAGGTCTGTACACAACTCCCACTAACGTTTTTTGCCCTTTGGTGTTCTGCAGCTCTACCCATATAGATTCCACATCATTCAAGCTAATGTCATTCCTAATTATTGTATTAATCTCCTCTTTAACCAGCAATGCTACCCCACCTCCTTTTCCTTTTATTCTATCCTTCCTGAATGTTGAATACCCCTGGATGTTGAGTTCCCAGCCCTGATCATCCTGGAGCCACGTCTCCGTAATCCCAATCACATCATATTTGTTAACATCTATTTGCACAGTTAATTCATCCACCTTATTACGGATACTCCTTGCATTAAGACACAAAGCCTTCAGGCTTGTTTTTTTAACACCCTTTGTCCTTTTAGAATTTTGCTGTACAGTGGCCCTTTTTGTTCTTTGTCTTGCGTTTCTCTGCCCTCCACTTTTCCTCATCTCCTTTCTGTTTTTTGCTTTTATCTCCTTTTTGTTTCCCTCTGTCTCCCTCCATTGGTTCCCATCCCCCTGCCATATTACTTTAACTCCTCCCCAACAGTACTAGCAAACAATCCCCCGAGGACATTGGTTCCGGTCCTGCCCAGGTGCAGACCGTCCGGTTTGTACTGGTCCCACCTCCCCCAGAACTGGTTCCAATGCCCCAGGAATTTGAATCCCTCCCTGCTGCACCACTGCTCAAGCCACGTATTCATCTGTGCTATCCTGCAATTCCTACTCTGACTAGCACGTGGCACTGGTAGCAATCCCGAGATTACTACTTTTGAGGTACTACTTTTTAATTTAGCTCCTAGCTCCTTAAATTCGACAGGGGAGTCAAGAGTTCTGGGGAGCGGGCGGGGACTGTGGAATTGAGGCCAAGTTCAGATCAGCCATGATCTTATTGAATGGCGGAGCAGGCTTGAGGGGCCACAAGGCCGACTCCTGCTCCTGTTTCTCATGTTCTCATTCAATGAGATCAAAGTAGCTAGCAATAGGCGTTTAAAAGCTTTGTGCTTCCGCACCACACTTCTGCGAGTTTTCCTCGATTTTCATTTCAGTGTGTTGGCGTTTGAAAGAAGCAATGTTTGGGTGGCCCAGAACGCAGGTGGTTGGATCATCTGGCTCCCAGCAGATGGTCAATGACTCACATTCTTGGGCTCTAATTGACTGTGACTGCTCAAAGCAGCTGGGAAACCAGGCAGTGCCAGGCCGAGGAGGGGAGGGACAGTCCTGCCCCCATCAGCACAGCACTGCAGGGGCATTGTAAAGAGAGAAAGAAAGACTTGCATTTAGATAGCGCCTTTCATGAACACTGGCTTTACAGCCAATGAATTACCTTTTGGAGTGCAGTCGCTGTTGTAATGCAGGAAACACAGCTGCCAAAATTGCACGCAGCAAGCTCCCACACACAACAATGCATTCATTTGTTTTAGTGCTGTTGATTGAGGGATAAGTATTGCCCCCCCCCCCCTTAGTGTAAGGGGGCCAGAAGAGGCGAGGGCCCAGGGGCAGCACGGGCCCAGCCCACACTGCGATATGTGTGCGCACTGGGTCCGCGCAGCAGAGCTGGTCTCCAGTCGTCCTGGTTAACCCTTGCCACTGGACCAAGACCTCGCTCTGTCAAGCCCGTGTGGTGGCTGGTGTGCAACGGCCACCCCACGTTAAAAAAATCCACGCACAGGCATCTTCCACCCCTGGAGTTCAGGACTGGAATATCGGGTCCTTCATTGAAACATCCGTGAACTCATCCCTTTTGGAAGCAAGTCATCCTCGCTCGAGGGACCACCTACGATGATGGTGATGAAATATTGGCCCAGGCCACCGGGGATAACTCCACTGCTCCTTTTCGAAAGAGTGCCATGGGATCTTTTACGTCCAACCAAGAGAGCAGACAGGGCCTCGGTTTAACAGCGACATCTGAAAAACAGCACCTCTGACAGTGCAGCACTCCTGTAACACTGCACCGGGAATGTCAGCCGAGATTTTTCGTGCTCAAGTCCCTGGAGTGGGACTGGAACCCACAAGGTTGCAATTCGGAGGCGAGTGTGCTGCCCACTGAGCCACGGCTGACACCAGTGGCACGAGTCAGATTGTCACCGAGTCAAATGGCACAGATCCTTCCAGCCGTAAGTGGCAGTGCAAAGCAACAAGACAACCCTTGTGGGAAATAAAGGAGGAAAAGAAAATGATATGGTGGCTGATCGGCTGTATGGAAATTAAAAATAGCATTTTCCATGGGGGTAATTTGCCAGAAAATGTACTCTTAATAACAAGTCAGAAGATAAAATGTGAGCGCTTAACAAGACGATAACCCTAACAAAAGCAAGTCCTGCACAAAATCAAAATGTAATTTGTTAGCAGATGAATAGAAATATTTATTTTGATTGCGGAGATGAATGGCTTTCTACCCGTAAGATAAACAATCACTTGATTACCACGCAGTCTTTATAATTGCTCATTGACCTTTAAACTTAATTAGCGCAACACATTATTTGTGGAGCAAAACCTATATTTAAAACTTTTTTTTTGAGGAAGAATTTGGCCTCAGTTGTTGCACGTGTTGCTCAGTCATCACAGGCAGTTGCTCGAAGTCGAGGAAGACTTGCTTCCACTCTAAAAGTGAGTTCTCAGGTGACTGTACAGTCCAATACGGGAATTACAGTCTCTGTCACAGGTGGGACAGACAGTGGTTGAAGGAAAGGGAGGGTGGGACTGGTTTGCCGCACGCTCCTTCCGCTCCCTGCGCTTGGTTTCTGCATGTTCTCGGCGATGAGACTCGAGGTGCTCAGCGCCCTCCCGGATGCTCTTCCTCCACTTAGGGCGGACTGGTCTTTGGCCCAGGGACTCCCAGGTGTCGGTGGGGACATTGCACTTTATCAGAGAGGCTTTGAAGGTGTCCTTGAATCGTTTCCTCTGCCCACCTGGGGCTCGCTTGCCGTGTCGGAGTTCCGAATAGAGCGCTTGCTTTGGGAGTCTCGTGTCGGGCTTGCGAACAATGTGGCCCGCCCAATGGAGCTGGTCGAGTGTGATCAGAGCTTCAATGCTGAAGATGTTGGCCTGATCGAGGACGCTAACGTTGGTGCGTCTGTCCTCCCAGGGGTATTACAGGATCATGCGGAGGCAGCGCTGGTGGTATTTCTCCAGCGATTTAAGGTGTCTACTGTATATGGTCCATGTCTCTGAGCCATACAGGAGGGCGGGTATCACTGCAGCTCTGTAGACCATAAGCTTGGTGCCAGATTGTAGATGCAATGGGAATGGTGAAAGAGTTTGTTGCTTGGGACAATGAATCGGTGCGTCAGTGATGTTGCTGTGGGGTGCTCACCAAAGACATATCTGCAACAGGGCTAAGGTAAGATAGTGATTATTGTTACTAAACTAGTGATCCAGGAGGCACAAGTTCAAATCCCACATTGGAAGCTGGGGAATTTAAATTCAGTTAATTAAATAAATCTGGAAAAAAAAACTAGCATCAGTGATGGTGACCATCTAACGACCGGATTGTCGTAAAAATCTATTAGGTTCACTAATGTTCTTGAGGGAAGAAAGAAAGACTTGCGTTTATATAGCGCCTTTCATGACCACCGGATGTCTCAAAGTGCATTGCAGCCAATGACGTACTTTTGGAATGTGCTCACTGTTGTAATGTGGGAAATGTGGCAGCCAATTTGCGCACAGCAAGCTCCCACAAACAACAACGTGACAATGACCAGATAATCTGTTACTGTGATGTTGATTGAGGGATAAATATTGACCAGGACACCGGGGATAACTCCCCTGCTCTTCTTCAAAATAGTGCCGTGGGATCTTTTACGTCCACCTGAGAGGGCAGACGGGGCCTCGGTTTAACGTCTCATCCGAAAGACGGCACCTCCGACAGTGCAGTACTCCCTCAACTCTGCACTGGAGTGTCAGCCTAGGTTTACCTGCTCAAGTCCCTGGAGTGTGACTCGAAACCACAACATTTTGACTCATAAGAACATAAGAAATAGGAGCAGGAGTAGGCCATACGGCCCCTCGAGCCTGCTCCGCCATTTAATACGATCATGACTGATCCGATCATGGACTCAGGTCCACTTCCCCTCCTGCTCCCCATAACTCCTCATCGTTTAAGAAACTGTCTATTTCTGTATTAAATTTATTCAATGTCCCAGCTTCCACAGCTCTCGGAGGCAGCGAATTCCACAAATCCACAACCTTCTGAGAGAAGAAATTTCTCCTCATCTCAGTTTTAAATGGGCGGACCTTTATTCTAAGATTATGCCCCCTAGTTCTAGTCTCCCCCATCAGTGGAAACGTCCTCTCTACATCCACCTTGCCGAGCCCCCTCATAATCTTATGCGTTTCGATAAGATAACTGAGCCACACCTGACAGCTTATATGTGACTCCAGACCCACAGTAATGCGGTTGACTCTTAACTGCCCCCGGAAACGGCCCAGTGAGCCACTCGGTTGTATTCAAGAAGGCGCCTTATCGAGGGCAATTAGGGATGGGCCAACAATTTCCACATCCTGTGAATGAATAAAAATAAATTCCCAGTGAGGTCAGCTCCTGCTGTCCGGCTGAGTTGACGGGGAGATGTACAGAATGGATGTAAGATCAGCGGAAGGCATCACAGGTATTGGCATTGATCTGCGTCACTCCTTCGGACCTCCTGTTGGCCAGATAAGCAGCTAATATCAGCAAAGAGCTGGGAGTCGGCTACCTGCTTGACTTGGAGGTCTGAGCAAACAGTCTAAAGAGAGGAAGGAAATGTAAACGAAAGGGGGAAAAAAATCAATGCGGTCGAAGGTAGCAACTATATTTTAAATGATCTGGGGTCGTGCATCACTGTCCTTCGACAACCGAGGCCAAGAAAATATTTCACAGTCCTAAGTGAAGTAATCGTTGAATTATAGACATCGGCCAGCTGACCAAACTGGTCGGTAACCTCATCTGTAATTGAACAGGCATTTATATTGAAACGGTTATGTAATTGTATCCCACTCATGGATATTTGCTAACCTGTAAGTGCTTGAGAAACCTTATCTTTCCCCTGGCCATCTGGCCAGCCAATCTCCGGAGTTAATGGCAATCTGTGGGATGAGACCCACAGCCAAATATCCATCGCAAATCTGGGGGGAACTAAAAAAAAAAATCAAATCAAATCTCATGAATGATGGCGCTGTCTATACCCATTAGTGTCACTGGCAAGGCTGCCGCGCTCAGCAGTAACCTTCCGTCTATTTCATTAGCGCGCATCAGTCTCGGGAAGTTCTAATTGCAACAAGCCAGGTGTTTGCAAGGGGAGCATCTTTCATTCCCACATTCAGCGTCAAAAATTAGCTTTAAAAATAAACAAAGAGAAAACCAATATTTTCCGTGAAAGCTCTCTGAAAGGCTGCGTTCCTTCACCAGGCAATAACATCAGTGCAATGGGCCCATATTCTCTGGAGTTTAGAAGAATGAGAGGTGGTCTCATTGAGACATACAAGATTCTGAGGGGGATTGACAGGGTGGATGCTGAGAGGATGTTTTCCCCGGGCTGGAGAGTCTCGAACCAGGGGTCACAGTCTCAGGATAAGGGGTTGGCCATTGAGGACTGAGATGAGGAACGAATTTCTTCACTCGGAGGGTTGTGAATCTTTGGGATTCTCTGCCCCAGAGGGCTGTGGATGCTGAGTCGTTGAGTATATTCAATGTTGAGATTGTTCTGTATGCAATAAAGGTACAAACTGAGTACTGTTGAACTGAACAAAGTACAACCTGGTTCTGCTTTATTATGGCCCAAAGCGCCTGACTCACAAAATGGCTGGCCTTTTATACCAGAGCAGCACCATGTGCGTGCTGCTCAGTGGCCTCCAACAATGACACCATCTGGTGGCTACAAACAGCATGTACATACACGACAGCGATCGACAGATTTTTGGACATCAAAGGATATAGGAATAGTGCAGGAAAGTGGAGTTCAGGTCGAAGATCAGCCACGATCCTATTGAATGGTGGAGCAGGCTCGAGGGGCTGTATGGCCGAATTCTTATGTTCTTATCACAAGCTCAACACATTTTGAGCGGGGTTTGTCGTTTTTTTCCCAATTCCCCCTCTGTTTCCTAAATTTTAATGTAGCGGAAACAAAGTGAGAAAATTGAGTATGATATACCTTCGTCCCAAAGGAAGCAGAGAATGGATCTTGAATCATCATCATCATCGGCGGTCCCTCGAACGAGGATGACTTGCTTCCACATCAGTTCACAGATGTTTCAATGGAGGACCTGACATTCCAGTCCGGAACTCGAGGGGTGGAAGATGCCTGTGCGTGGATTCTTTTAACGTTGCACACCAGCCACCACACGGGCTTGACAGAGCGAGGTCTTGGTCCAGTGGCAAGGGTTAACCAGGACGACTGGAGACCAGCTCTGCTGCACAGACCTAGTGCCGCTCACATATCGCAGTGTGGGCTGGGCCCGTGCTGCCCCTGGGCCCTCGGCTCTTCTGGGCCCCTTACACTCATACACCGCACCTCCGCCAAAAATCCCTCGCCGCTCCTCCGCCACAAACATTCGCCGCAACTCCGCTACGATCTCGACACCGCACCTCCGCACCAAACATTCGCTGAACCTCCGCCGCGATCACCCACCGAATCTCAGCCCCGATCCCTCAACGCTCCTCCGCCTCGATCACTCGCTGCACCTCCCCCACGGGCTTCCCCGCTCCTCTGCTGTACCTGGGCCCGCCGATGCTCCTGCCCACGCTCTAACCAGAGACCTGGGTCCTGATGAGGTGGGATTTGCAACATCGTAGCCCCACGCCCCCCCCCCGACTGCGAGAGAACACCTCCACAGGTCGGGCCATAAAAGAGTTGGAGTGGATCATGAATAGGGGACACAACAATACCATAAGGTGCTCATCCATTCCAATCTGATCTGTGCATTTAGGATCTGTGTGCCAGGTCAGGCCTAATTCTGGATTCCTCGCCAGGTCATGGCCTCCGCGTTGAATACCGGTTCCATGCAGCTCACCATGCCCCTCCCTATCTATGTAATCACCGACAGTGCTACAATCCCTGCCGAGATGTCTGCACTCCTCTAATTATAGCATCTTAAGCATCCTTAAGTTTAGTCGCTCAATCATCGGTGGCCGTGCCTTTAGCTGCCTGGGCCCAAAGCTCTGGAACTCCCTCCCTAAACCACTCCACCTCTCTACCTCTCTTTCCTCCTTTAAGTGGGTACAGAGACGATTCACTCGACTGATTCCGGAGATGAGGAGGTTACGTTATGATGATAGATTGAGCAGACTGGGTCTTTACTCATTGGAGTTCAGAAGGATGAGGGGTGATCTTATAGAAACATTTAAAATAATGAAAGGGATAGACAAGATAGAGGCAGAGAGGTTGTTTCCACTGGTCGGGGAGACTAGAACTAGGGGGCACTGCCTCAAAATATGGGGGAGCCAATTTAAAACCGAGTTGAGAAGGAATTTCTTCTTCCAGAGGGTTGTGAATCTGTGGAATTCTCTGCCCAAGGAAGCAGTTGAGGCTAGCTCATTGAATGTATTCAAGTCACAGATAGATCGATTTTTAACCAATAAGGGAATTAAGGGTTACGGGGCGCGGGCGGGTAAGTGGAGCTGAGTCCACGGCCAGATCAGCCATGATCTTGTTGAATGGCGGAGCAGGCTCGAGGGGCTAGATGGCCTACTCCTGTTCCTAATTCGCTTACCTGCGAGGACCATCATCGGCAGGTGGGGGCCTTCTAATGTGAGCAGCATGGAGCATACCACTCCAGGGAGCAGCGCAAGCCGGTGTAGGAGAGCGACGGCTGTGAAGTGGAGGACTGGTTTTGACGTCACCATGGTTCAGGATCGGTGATTGGAGCGCGGGCAGGTACAGCAGGAGCGGCGAGGTCGGGGCGAATAAACAGCGAGTGATCGTGGAGCGACCTGATCGGGGCCCAGGAGAGGCGTGAATTTGGGGCCCCAGAAGAGGCGAGGGCCCTGGGGCAGCACGGGCCAGCCCAGCAATATGTGTGTGCACTAGGCCCGTGCAGCAGAGCAGGTCCCTAGTCGTCCTGGTTAACCCTTTCCACTGGACCAAAACCTCGCTCTGTCAAACCCGTTTGGTGGCTGATGTGCAACGGGTCACCCCGCATTAAAAAAATCCACGCACAGGCATCTTCCACCCTTCAGGATGTAGTTGAAGACCGGGAATAACCCTAACCCGAACCCTAACACTATTGAAATACCTGTGAACTCATTGAACTCATCCCTTTTTGGCGTGGAAGCAAGTCATCCTCGATTCGAGGGACTGCCTATGATGATGAACTCTGGATTCACGCAGTTAAACCTTAGCCTCGGAGCGAAGTGTAAGACCAACACCATCACTGTAGTGTGATGCATCACCCGAATGGACTTCGCACTCCTAGTGTTGTTAACAACTACAACTTGTACTATATAGCGCCTTTAACATAGTAAACTATCCCAAGGCCTGTTACATGAGGGTAATCAAACAAAATTTGACACCGAGCCACATGAGGAGATATTGGACAGGTGACTAAACGCTTGGTCAAAGAGGTATGTTTTAAGGAGCTTCTTCGAACATAAGAACATAAGAACATAAGAATTAGGAACAGGAGTAGGCCATCTAGCCCCTCGAGCCTGCTCCGCCATTCAACAAGATCATGGCTGATCTGGCCATGGACTCAGCTCCACTTACCCGCCCGCTCCCCGTAACCCTTAATTCCCTTATTGGTTAAAAATCTATCTATCTGTGATTTGAATACATTCAATGAGCTAGCCTCAACTGCTTCCTTGGACGGAGAATTCCACAGATTCACAACCCTCTGGGAGAAGAAATTCCTTCTCAACTCAGTTTTAAATTGGCTCCCCCGTATTTTGAGGCTGTGCCCCCTAGTTCTAGTCTCCCCGACCAGTGGAAACAACCTCTCTGCCTCTATCTTGTCTATCCCTTTCATTATTTTAAATGTTTCTATTAGATCACCCCTCATCCTTCTGAACTCCAGCGAGTAAAGACCCAGTCTACTCAATCTATCATCATAAGGTAACCCCCTCATCTCCGGAATCAGCCAAGTGAATCGTCTCTGTACCCACTTCAAGGGGGAAAGAGATGTAGAGAGGTGGAGTGGTTTAGGGAGGGAGTTCCAGAGCTTTGGGCCCAGGCAGCTAAAGGCACGGCCACCGATGATTGAGCGACTAAACTTAAGGATGCTTAAGATGCTATAATTAGAGGAGTGCAGACATCTCGGCGGGGATTGTAGCACTGTAGGAGATTACAGAGATAGGGAGGGGCGAGGCCATGGAGGGATTTGAAAACAAGGATGAGATGCTTTCTATGTGGAATACCTCGGTGGGTAATTTACCTCGGGAGCCTATTATTAGCAAGGGCAGACATCAATGATGTGGTTCAACACCGCCTCCAGTGTGCTCGCGCAGCATTCGGCCGCCTGAGGAAGAGAGTGTTCGAGGATCAGGACGTCAAATCTGGCACCAAGCTTATGGTCGACAGAGCTGTACTGATACCCGCCCTCCTGTATGGCTCAGAGATGTGGACCATGTACAGTAACACCTCAAATCGCTGGAGAAATACCACCAACGATGCCTCCGCAAGATTCTGCAAATCGCCTGGGAGAACAGATGCACTAACGTCAGTGTCCTCGATCAGTCCAACATCCCCAGCATCGAGGCACTGACCACACTCGACCAGCTCCGTTGGGCGGGCCACATTGTCCGCATGCCTGACACAAGACTCCCAAAGCAAGCGCTCTACTCGGAACTCCTACATGGCAAGCGAGCCCCAGGTGGGCAGAGGAAACGTTACAAGGACACCCTCAAAGCCTCCCTGATAAAATGCAACATCCCCACCGACACCTGGGAGTCCCTGACCGAAGACCGCCCTAAGTGGAGGAAGAGCAACCAGGAGGGCGCTGAGCACCTCGAGTCTCGTCGCCGAGAGCATGCAGAAACCAAGCGCAGGCAGCGGAAGGAACGTGTGGCAAACCAGACTCCCCACCCACCCTTTCCCTCAACCACTGTCTGTCCCACCTGTGACAGAGACTGTAATTCCCGTATGGGACTGTTCAGTCACCTGAGAACTCACCTTTAGATTGGAAGCAAGTCTTCCTCGATTCCGAAGGACTGCCTATGATGATGATGATGATGATGATGAATTTGCATCGGTATATGAAAGATCTTTCTCAAAAGCGGAATTAATTGCATACACTTTGCTTTTATTTTTCGATATAGTGAAGATCGCAAAGACGAGAATGTGAAGCATTGATTTATTGGCCTTTCACACTTTACCCAGGAAAAATGTGAAGCCTTTCAGTGAAAACTCCACATAAAGGTACTTCAGATCCAAAGGAATAATAGAATGAAGAATAAAGTGATGTAAAAAATGTTAGTTTGAAAGAAGTGATTGAATGATACATGCAAAATGGAACAATAGGCCCCAGCTTTACCAACCCCGCCTGAGGAAAACCACATGCATCTCCGACTGTTAAAATGAGAGGAATAACTTTAACCCACTACCTTCCCGATAGGTTGAATTTGGGAAGGTCGAAGACATTGCTTTCAGTCTCCACCACAAACTCCGTTCCCAAGCCGTTGGCTCCATCCCTCTCCCCAGCTCCAGCCATGGCTCAGTGGGTAGCACCCTTGCCTCAAATCAGAAGGTTGTGTGTTCAAGTCCCACTCCAGAAACTAGAGCACATAAATCTAGGCTGACACTCCCAGTGCAGTGCTGAGGTAGTGCTGCACCGTCAGAGGGGCTGTCTTTTGGATGAAACATTAAGCCGAGGCCCCGTCTGCTCTCTCAGGTGGATGTAAAAGATCCCATGGCACTATTTAGAAGAAGAGCAGGGGAGTTATCCCCGGTGTCCTGGGGCCAATATCTATCGCTCAATCAACACAACAAAAAAAAATTATCTAATCATTATCACACTGCTGTTTGTGTAAAGTGCTGTGAGACGTCCGGTGGTTGTGAAAGGTGCTATATAAATGCAAGTCTTTATTTTTTCTATGTACAGGCAACTCTCGATTATCCGGGTCCCTCGGGGATTGGGCTATTCCGGGTAAACGGTTTTTCCGTTAGGGTGAGTCGACATTTTAAAGTTAAAACTTTAATGAATAAATACAATTGTTAGAGTGAGTTTACATTTATAAGTTAAAACTTTAATGAATCAATACAATCAGCTACAAACAGTAACTAAAGATGGACATTACCAGCATGCATGTACAGGTTCTGTGCCTGGAACCCGGTGCTGGCCCTGCCCCTGTTCCAATGTCAGCGGCGGTCGCGAGAGACAGCGGTTACAGCTGCACACACACACACACACACACACCATCAAAGTAAGGGCAGAGGAGGGGGATTTTTACAGTGAGTGAGAGAGATTGTGTGAGAGAGAGAATGTGTGAGTGTGAAAGAGAGAGAGAGTGTGAGAGCGAGAATGTGAGTGTGAAAGAGAGAGAGAGTGTGAGAGCGAGAATGTGCGAGTGAGAGAGTGAGAGAGATTGTGTGAGAGAGAGAATGTGTGAGTGCGAAAGAGAGAGTGTGAGAGCGAGAATGTGCGAGTGAGAGAGTGAGAGAGAGAGTGTGAGAGAGAGAATGTGCGAGTGTGAAAGAGAGAGAGAGTGTGAGAGCGAGAATGTGCGAGTGAGAGAGTGAGAGAGAGAGTGTGAGAGAGAGAATGTGCGAGTGTGAAAGAGAGACAGAGAGTTTGTGCGAGAGAGAATGTGTGAGTGTGAGAGAGAGTGTGAGAGAGAGAGAGTCTGTGAGAGAGAGAGAGAGTGTGTGAGAGAGAGAGAATGTGCGAGTGGGAGAGAGAGAGTGTGTGAGAGAATGTGCGAGTGCGAGGGAGAGAGAGTGTGTGAACATAAGAACATAAGAATTAGGAACAGGAGTAGACCATCTAGCCCCTCGAGCCTGCTCCGCCATTCAACAAGATCATGGCTGATCTGGCCGTGGACTCAGCTCCACTTACCCACCCGCTCCCCATAACCCTTAATTCTCTTATTGGTTAAAAATCTATCTATCTGTGATTTGAATACATTCAATGAGCCAGCCTCAACTGCTTCCTTGGGCAGAGAATTCCACAGATTCACAACCCTCTGGGAGAAGAAATTCCTTCTCAACTCGGTTTTAAATTGGCTCCCCCATATTTTGAGGCTGTGCCCCCTAGTTCTAGTCTCCCCGACCAGTGGAAACAACCTCTCTGCCTCTATCTTGTCTATCCCTTTCATTATTTTAAATGTTTCGATAAGATCACCCCTCATCCTTCGAGTAAAGATCCAGTCTACTCAATCTATCATCATAAGATAACCCCCTCATCTCCGGAATCAGCCCAGTGAATCATCTCTGTACCCCCTCCAAAGCTAGTATATCCTTCCTTAAGTAAGGTGACCAAAACTGCACGCAGTACTCCAGCTGCGGCCTCACCAATACCCTGTACAGTTGCACTCCTGCTTTTGTACTCCATCCCTCTCACAATGAAGGCCAACATTCCATTCGCCTTCCTGATTACCTGCTGCACCTGCAAACTAACTTTTTGGGAATCAGGCACAAGGACCCCCAGGTCCCTCTGCACCACAGCATGTTGTAATTTCTCCCCATTCAAATAATATTCCCTTTTACTGTTTTTTTTTCCAAGGTGGATGACCTCACATTTTCCGACATTGTATTCTATCTGCCAAACCTTAGCCCATTCGGTTAACCTATCTAAATCTCTTTGCAGCCTCTCTGTGTCCTCTACACAACCCGCTGTCCCACTAATCTTTGTGTCATCTGCAAATTTTGTTACACTACACTCTGTCCCCTCTTCCAGGTCATCTATGTATATTGTAAACAGTTGTGGTCCCAGCACCGATCCCTGTGGTACACCACTAACCACCGATTTCCAACCCGAAAAGGACCCATTTATCCTGATTCTCTGCTTTCTGTTAGCCAGCCAATTCTCTATCCATGCTAATACATTTCCTCTGACTCCGCATACCTTTATCTTCTGCAGTAACCTTTTGTGTGGCACCTTATCGAATGCCTTTTGGAAATCTAAATACACCACATCCATCGGTACACCTCCAGCCACCATGCTCGTTATATCCTCAAAGAATTCCAGTAAATTAGTTAAACATGATTTCCCCTTCATGAATCCATGTTGCGTCTGCTTGATTGCACTATTCCTATCTAGATGTCCCGCTATTTCTTCCTTAATGATAGTTTCAAGCATTTTCCCCACTACAGATGTTAAACTAACCGGCCTATAATTACCTGCCTTTTGTCTGCCCCCTTTTTTAAACAGAGGCGTTACATTAGCTGCTTTCCAATCCGCTGGTACCTCCCCAGAGTCCAGAGAATTTTGGTAGATTATAACGAATGCATCTGCTATAACTTCCGCCATCTCTTTTAATACCCTGGGATGCATTTCATCAGGACCAGGGGACTTGTCTACCTTGAGTCCCATTAGCCTGTCCAACACTACCCCCCTAGTGATAGTGATTATCTCAAGGTCCTCCCTTCCCACATTCCCGTGACCAGCAATTTTTGGCATTGTTTTTGTGTCTTCCACTGTGAAGACCGAAGCAAAATAATTGTTTAAGGTCTCAGCCATTTCCACATTTCCCATTATTAAATCTCCCTTCTCATCTTCTAAGGGACCAACACTTACTTTAGTCACTCTTCTCCGTTTTATATATCGGTAAAAGCTTTTACTATCTGTTTTTATGTTTTGCGCAAGTTTACTTTCGTAATCTATCTTTCCTTTCTTTATTGCTTTCTTCGTCATTCTTTGCTGTCGTTTAAAATTTTCCCAATCTTCGAGTTTCCCACTAACCTTGGCCACCTTATACGCATTGGTTTTTAATTTGATACTCTCCTTTATTTCCTTGGTTATCCATGGCTGGTTATCCTTCTCTTACCGCCCTTTTTTTTCACTGGAATATATTTTTGTTGAGCACTATGAAAGAGCTCCTTAAAAGTCCTCCACTGTTCCTCAATTGTGCAACCGTTTAGTCTGTGTTTCCAGTCTACTTTAGCCAACTCTGCCCTCATCCCACTGTGGTCCTCTTTGTTTAAGCATAGTACGCTCGTTTGAGACACTACTTCCTCACCCTCAATCTGTATTACAAATTCAACCATACTGTGATCACTCATTCCGAGAGGATCTTTTACTAGGCGATCGTTTATTATTCCTGTCTCATTACACAAGACCAGATCTAAGATAGCTTGCTCCCTTGTAGGTTCTGTAACATACTATTCTAAGAAACAATCCCGTATGCATTCTATGAATTCCTCCTCAAGGCTACCCCGTGCGATTTGATTTGATCAATTGATATGTAGGTTAAAATCCCCCATGATTACTGCCGTTCCTTTTTCACATGCCTCCATTATTCCCTTGATTATTGTCCGCCCCACCGTGAAGTTATTATTTGGGGGCCTATAAATAGGCCCACCAGTGACTTTTTCCCCTTACTATCTCTAATCTCCACCCACAATGATTCAACATTTTGTTCATTCGAGCCAATATCGTCTCTCCCTGATATCATCCTTTATTAACAGAGCTACCCCACCTCCTTTCCCTTCTTTTCTATCTTTCCGAATTGTCAGATACCCCTGTATGTTTAATTCCCAGTCTTGGCCAACCTGCAACCACGTTTCTGTAATGGCCACCAAATCATACCCATTTGTAATGATTTGTGCCATCAACTCATTTACTTCGTTTCGAATGCTGCGTGCGTTAAAGTAAAGTGTTTTAATACTAGTTTTTAAACCATGATTTTTAGTTTTGACCCCTCCTGCAGCCCCTATATATTCGTACATATTGTCCCTTCCTATCACCTTGTGGTTTACACTTACCCCAGTGCTACTCTGCTCTGTTGCCTCCTGCCTTTTGCATTCTTTCTTGGGGTTCTGTTCATCTGAGCTCTCACCCACTCTAACTAGCTCAGAGCCCTCTCCTGGGTTGCCATCCCCCTGCCAAGCTAGTTTAAAGCCCTCCCAACCACACTATCAAAACCACCTGCGAGAACATTGGTCCCGTCTCTGTTGAGGTGTAACCTGTCCGTCTTGTACAGGTCCCACCTACCCCAGACCCTGTCCCAATTGCTCAGGAAACTAAAGCCCTCCCTCCTACACCAATGCCCAGCCACGTATTTATCTGACTAGCCTTCCTATTTCTACCCTCACTAGTACGTGGCACTGGCAGTAATCCCAAGATTACCATCTTTGAGGTCCTGGCTTTCAATCTTACTCTTAGTTCCCTAAACTCAGCTTTCAGGACTTCACCCCTCTTTCTACCTATGTTGTTGGTACCAATGTGGACCACAACCACTGGCTGTTCCCCTTCCCTCCGCAGAATGCCCTGCAGTCGCTCAGTGACATCATTGACCCTTGCACCAGGGAGGCAACACACCATCCTGATGTCACTTTTGCTGCCACAGAAGCGCCTATCTGCTCCCCTAACTATTGAATCTCCTATTACTATAGCCCTTCCCGTCTTCTTCCTTCCCCCCTGTGCAGCTGAGCCACCCACGGTGCTGTGGACTTGGCCCTAGCTGCAATCCCCAGAGGCATCACCGCCCTCGCCAGTAGTCAGAATAGAGTACCGGTTGGAGAGAGGGATAGCCTCAGGGGACTCCTGCACTACCTGCCTCACCATACTCTTGTGAGAGAGAGAATGTGCGAGTGTGAGTGAGAGAGAGCTAGAGAGAGAGAGAGAGAGAGAGAGTGAATGAGCAAATACAAATGAGCACAGTGTTTGGAAGGAGATTTTTCCAAATTATTTGGGGCGGTCTTTTCACTTGTTAGCAACAGAATTTTAAATCCCATTACAGCGGTCTCCTGTTGGATCCGTGTACGGATAATCGAGAGTTGCCTGTAGATCGACTATGGGACAAACAGGGAGAAAAATGAGACTTACATGAAATGGCTGCACTTGGGATGAAAGAATCAATGCAAACCCAGCTGGCGAACGTTCAGGTGACCCAAAGTATTCAGATGGTGCAAATTAACTTATCAATGTAATTAGTTAAATTCAATTCACACCACGGTGAAAGATCTGGGGCCTGAATTTGCGGTCGGAGGCTTCCCGCGGGCACGTGCCTCCGGACGGCAAAAAAAATCTACGAACCAACCTGGTGGTCCTGGTTCTATGGAGACTCAGGCTCCTGCGCCTGTAAGCGTAGAGAATACCTTGTGAATATTGACACTCCTATGGGCCTGTTGAGCTATGAACCTATGAAAGAAAACTGTGCAAATATTGTACTTTCACTTGTTTGACCTCTAAGTAGTATTTACATACCATTAGAAATTTCAAACTCTGTTCGCTTGCTCCCCTTACTGTTGTTTTCTTAAAGAATCGCAATCACGTTATAAGTGGAAAAATATATTGACTGCAAACTTAAAGTGTGAAATTAACACTCTTCGAGTACTGATTTAACATTTGCTGCGCTGCTATGGGCATCTATTATGTATTAAATATTTGCTTGTCTCTAATTTCAGCTTAAAGACACTGAGTGACAAATCTAAAGAAGCAAAAATTAAGAAGCCAAGGTACTGCTAAGAGCCCCTGTGATCACATGTGCAGGCCCAACCAATGAAAGAAAGGGGAGCCCCAATTACATGTGGGCTCAATTTTCCCCAAAGCATTTTTTTGGCGTACTTGAAGAGTTACGCCCAGTTTTTTGGGGCCTAAGTTTGCCAAAAAAAATATTATAAGTTTCCCCATTGGATTTCCTCATTTTGGCGGGGCCTAACCCGACCTTTAGTTTTGGGGGTGGAGCCTTGATCTGCGCCAAAAAGATCTCTCTCCCTCTCTCTCTCTCTCACTCTCAACAAACTTCCCTAAATGGCCAGAATTGGTGCGGGTGGCTGGTTACGCCCACTTTGGCAGAAAAAAAAACTGACCTAAAAAATTGGTAACTGACTGAGTTACACTGGTGCAAATTGATCGGGGAAACTGGGGATTTTCAACTTGGGCCAAAAAGAGCAGCCTGCTCCAAAAAAAACAGCGCAAATCACTGGGGGTAATTGAGCCCATATTTATGGGGAATTCACATAAACATGAATGGGGATCACGTAAAAAAATACATATACAGGCAACTCTCGATTATCCGGGTCCCTCGGGGATTGGGCTATTCCAGGTAAACAATTTTTCCGTTAGGGTGAGTCGACATTTTAAAGTTAAAACTTTAATGAATTAATACAATCATTAGGGAGAGTTTACATTTCTAAGTTAAAACTTTAATGAATCAATACAATCAGCTACAAACAGTAACAAAAGGTGACCATTACCAGCATGCATGTACAGGTTCTGGGCCTGAAACGAGAGACAGCGGCTGCAGCAGTGTGCACACACACACACACACACACAACAGCAAAGTAAGGGCAGAGGAGGGGGATTTTTACAGTGAGTGAGAGAGAGTGTGTGAGAGAGACAATGTGCGAGTGTGAGAGAGAGTATGTGTGAGAGAGTGTGTGAGAGAGAGATGGAGCGTGTGTGAGAGAGAGAGAGAGCGTGTGAGAGAGAGAATGTGCGAGTGTGAGTGAGAGAGAGAGAGTGTGTGAGAGAGACAATGTGCGAGTGTGAGAGAGTGTGTGGGAGCGAGAATGTGCGAGTGTGAGAGAGAGAGTGTGGGAGAGAGAGAGAGAGAGAGAAAGCATGTGAGAGAGCGAGAAAGAGCGTGTGAGAGAATGTGCGAGTGTTAGAGAGAGAGTCTGTGAGAGAGAGAGAGTGTGTGAGAGAGAGAATGTGTGAGTGTGAGAGAGAGAGTGTGTGAGAGAGAGAATGAGCGAGTGTGAGAGAGAGAGTGTGAGAGAGAGAATGTGCGAGTGTGAGAGAGAGTGTGTGTGAGAGAGAGAATGTGCGAGTGAGAAAGTGAGAGTGTGTGAGAGAGAGAATGTGCGAGTGTGAGAGAGAGTGTGTGAGAGAGAAAATGTGCAAGTGTGAGAGAGAGAGTGTGTGAGAGAGAGAATGTGCGAGTGAGAGAGTGAGAGTGTGTGAGAGAAAGAATGTGCGAGTGTGAGAGAGAATGTGTGAGAGAGAGAATGTGCAAGTGTGAGAGAGAGAGTGTGTGAGAGAGAGAATGTGCGAGTGAGAGAGTGAGAGTGTGTGAGAGAAAGAATGTGCGAGTGTGAGAGAGAGTGTGTGAGAGAGAGAATGTGCGAGTGTGAGAGAGAGCGTGTGTGAGAGAGAGAATGTGCGAGTGTGAGAGAGAGAGTCTGTGAGAGAGAGAGTGTGTGAGAGAGAGAATGTGCGAGTGTGAGAGAGAGTGTGTGAGAGAGAGAATGTGCGAGTGAGAGAGTGAGAGTGTGTGAGAGAGTGTGTGAGAGAGAGAATGTGCGAGTGTGAGAGAGAGAGTGCGTGAGAGAGAGAATGTGCGAGTGTGAGAGAGAGAGTGTGAGAGAGAGAGACTGTGCGAGTGTGTGAGAGAGAGTGTGGGAGAGAGAGAGAGAGAGAGAAAGCATGTGAGAGAGCGAGAAAGAGCATGTGAGAGAATGTGCGAGTGTTAGAGAGAGAGTCTGTGAGAGAGAGAGAGTGTGTGAGAGAGAGAATGTGAGTGTGAGAGAGTGTTTGGGAGAGAGAATGTGCGAGTGTGAGAGACAGAGTGTGTGAGAGAGAGAGAGAGTCTGTGAGAGAGAGAAAGCATGTGAGAGAGAGACAGAGCGTGTGAGAGAATGTGCGAGTGTGAGAGAGAGAGTGTGTGAGAGAGAGAATGAGCGAGTGTGAGAGAGAGAATGTGCGAGTGTGAGAGAGAGTGTGTGTGAGAGAGAGAATGTGCGAGTGAGAAAGTGAGAGTGTGTGAGAGAGAGAATGTGCGAGTGTGAGAGAGAGTGTGTGAGAGAGAGAATGTGCAAGTGTGAGAGAGAGAGTGTGTGAGAGAGAGAATGTGCGAGTGAGAGAGTGAGAGTGTGTGAGAGAAAGAATGTACGAGTGTGAGAGAGAATGTGTGAGAGGGAGAATGTGCAAGTGTGAGAGAGAGAGTGTGTGAGAGAGAGAATGTGCGAGTGAGAGAGTGAGAGTGTGTGAGAGAAAGAATGTGCGAGTGTGAGAGAGTGTGTGTGAGAGAGAGAATGTGCGAGTGTGAGAGAGAGCGTGTGTGAGAGAGAGAATGTGCGAGTGTGAGAGAGAGAGTCTGTGAGAGAGAGAGTGTGTGAGAGAGAGAGAATGTGCGAGTGTGAGAGAGTGTGTGAGAGAGAGAATGTGCGAGTGTGAGAGAGAGAGTGTGTGAGAGAGAGAATATGCGAGTGTGAGAGAGAGAGTGTGTGAGAGAGAGAATGTGCGAGTGAGAGAGTGAGAGTGTGTGAGAGAGTGTGTGTGAGAGAGAATGTGCGAGTGTGAGAGAGAGAGTGTGAGAGAGAGAGACTGTGCGAGTGTGTGAGAGAGAGTGTGGGAGAGAGAGAGAGAGAGAGAAAGCATGTGAGAGAGCGAGAAAGAGCGTGTGAGAGAATGTGCGAGTGTTAGAGAGAGAGTCTGTGAGAGAGAGAGAGTGTGTGAGAGGGAGAATGTGAGTGTGAGAGAGTGTGTGGGAGAGAGAATGTGCGAGTGTGAGAGAGAGAGTGTGTGAGAGAGAGAGAGAGTCTGTGAGAGAGAGAAAGCATGTGAGAGAGAGACAGAGCGTGTGAGAGAATGTGCGAGTGTTAGAGAGAGAGTCTGTGAGAGAGAGAGAGTGTGTGAGAGAGAGAATGTGCGAGTGTGAGAGAGAGAGTGTGTGAGAGAGAGAATGAGCGAGTGTGAGAGAGAGAGTGTGAGAGAGAGAATGTGCGAGTGTGAGAGAGAGTGTGTGTGAGAGAGAGAATGTGCGAGTGAGAAAGTGAGAGTGTGTGAGAGAGAGAATGTGCGAGTGTGAGAGAGAGTGTGTGAGAGAGAGAATGTGCAAGTGTGAGAGAGAGAGTGTGTGAGAGAGAGAATGTGCGAGTGAGAGAATGAGAGTGTGTGAGAGAAAGAATGTGCGAGTGTGAGAGAGAATGTGTGAGAGAGAGAATGTGCAAGTGTGAGAGAGAGAGTGTGTGAGAGAGAGAATGTGCGAGTGAGAGAGTGAGAGTGTGTGAGAGAAAGAATGTGCGAGTGTGAGAGAGAGTGTGTGAGAGAGAGAATGTGCGAGTGTGAGAGAGAGAGTGTGTGAGAGAGAGAATGTGCGAGTGAGAGAGTGAGAGTGTGTGAGAGAGTGTGTGAGAGAGAGAATGTGCGAGTGTGAGAGAGTGCGTGAGAGAGAGAATGTGCGAGTGTGAGAGAGAGAGTGTGAGAGAGAGAGACTGTGCGAGTGTGTGAGAGAGAGTGTGGGAGAGAGAGAGAGAGAGAGAAAGCATGTGAGAGAGCGAGAAAGAGCATGTGAGAGAATGTGCGAGTGTTAGAGAGAGAGTCTGTGAGAGAGAGAGAGTGTGTGAGAGAGAGAATGTGAGTGTGAGAGAGTGTGTGGGAGAGAGAATGTGCGAGTGTGAGAGACAGAGTGTGTGAGAGAGAGAGAGAGTCTGTGAGAGAGAGAAAGCATGTGAGAGAGAGACAGAGCGTGTGAGAGAATGTGCGAGTGTTAGAGAGAGAGTCTGTGAGAGAGAGAGAGTGTGTGAGAGAGAGAATGTGCGAGTGTGAGAGAGAGAGTGTGTGAGAGAGAGAATGAGCGAGTGTGAGAGAGAGAATGTGCGAGTGTGAGAGAGAGTGTGTGTGAGAGAGAGAATGTGCGAGTGAGAAAGTGAGAGTGTGTGAGAGAGAGAATGTGCGAGTGTGAGAGAGAATGTGTGAGAGAGAGAATGTGCAAGTGTGAGAGAGTGTGTGAGAGAGAGAATGTGCGAGTGAGAGAGTGAGAGTGTGTGAAAGAAAGAATGTGCGAGTGTGAGAGAGAGTGTGTGAGAGAGAGAATGTGCGAGTGTGAGAGAGAGCGTGTGTGAGAGAGAGAATGTGCGAGTGTGAGAGAGAGAGTCTGTGAGAGAGAGAGTGTGTGAGAGAGAGAGAATGTGCGAGTGTGAGAGAGTGTGTGAGAGAGAGAATGTGCGAGTGTGAGAGAGAGAGTGTGTGAGAGAGAGAATATGCGAGTGTGAGAGAGAGAGTGTGTGAGAGAGAGAATGTGCGAGTGAGAGAGTGAGAGTGTGTGAGAGAGTGTGTGAGAGAGAGAATGTGCGAGTGTGAGAGAGAGAGTGCGTGAGAGAGAGAATGTGCGAGTGTGAGAGAGAGAGTGTGAGAGAGAGAATGTGCGAGTGTGAGAGAGAGAGTGTGAGCGAGAGAGAATGTGCGAGTGTGAGAGAGTGTGTGAGAGAGAGAATGTGCGAGTGAGAGAGTGAGACTGTGTGAGAGAGAGAATGTGCAATTGTGAGAGAGAGTGTGTGTGAGAGAGAGAATGTGCGAGTGAAAGAGAGAGTGTGAGAGAGAGAGAATGTGTGAGTGTGAGAGAGAGTGTGTGAGAGAGAGAATGTGCGAGTGTGAGAGAGAGAGTGTGTGAGAGAGAGAATGTGTGAGTGTGAGAGAGAGAATGTGAGAGAGAGAATGTGCGAGTGAGAGAGAAAGTGTGAGAGAGAGAATGTGTGAGTTGAGAGAGAGAGTGTGAGAGAGAGAGAATGTGCGAGTGTGAGAGAGAGAGTGTGTGAGAGAGAGAATGTGCGAGTGTGAGAGAGAGAGTGTGTGAGAGAGAATGTGCGAGTGAGACAGTGAGAGAGGGTGAGAGAGAGAATGTGCGAGTGTGAGAGAGTGTGAGAGAGAGAGACTGTGCGAGTGTGTGAGAGAGAGTGTGTGCGAGAGACAATGTGTGAGTGTGAGAGAGAGAGTGTGAGAGAGAGACAATGTGCGAGTGTGAGAGAGAGTATGTGTGAGAGAGTGTGTGAGAGAGAGATAGAGCGTGTGTGAGAGAGAGAGAGAGCGTTTGAGAGAGAGAATGTGCGAGTGTGAGTGAGAGAGAGAGAGTGTGTGAGAGAGACAATGTGCGAGTGTGAGAGAGTGTGTGGGAGCGAGAATGTGCGAGTGTGAGAGAGTGTGGGAGAGAGAGAGAGAGAGAGAAAGCATGTGAGAGAGCGAGAAAGAGCGTGTGAGAGAATGTGCGAGTGTTAGAGAGAGAGTCTGTGAGAGAGAGAGAGTGTGTGAGAGAGAGAATGTGAGTGTGAGAGAGTGTGTGGGAGAGAGAATGTGCGAGTGTGAGAGAGAGAATGTGTGAGAGAGAGAGAGAGTCTGTGAGAGAGAGAAAGCATGTGAGAGAGAGAGAAAGAGCGTGTGAGAGAATGTGCGAGTGTTAGAGAGAGAGTCTGTGAGAGAGAGAGAGTGTGTGAGAGAGAGAATGTGCGAGTGTGAGAGAGAGAGTGTGAGAGAGAGAGACTGTGCGAGTGTGTGAGAGAGAGTGTGTGCGAGAGAAAATGTGTGAGTGTGAGAGAGAGAGTGTGAGAGAGAGAATGTGCGAGTGAGAGAGAGAGAGTGTGTGAGAGAGAGAATGTGCGAGTGTGAGAGAGAGAGTGTGTGAGAGAGAGAATGTGCGAGTGAGAGAGAGAGAGTGTGAGAGAGAAAGAATGTGCGAGTGTGAGAGAGAGAGTGTGTCAGAGAGAGAATGTGCGAGTGAGAGAGAGAGAGTGTGTGAGAGAGAGAATGTGCGAGTGAGAGAGAGAGAGTGTGTGAGAGAGAATGTGCGAGTGAGAGAGTGAGAGTGTGTGAGAGAGAGAGAGTGTGCGAGTGAGAGAGTGAGAGTGTGTGAGAGAGAGAATGTGCGAGTGTGAGAGAGAGAATGTGCGAGTGTGAGAGAGAGAGTGTGTGAGAGAGAGAATATGCGAGTGTGAGAGAGAGAGTGTGTGAGAGAGAGAATGTGCGAGTGAGAGAGTGAGACCGTGTGAGAGAGAGAATGTGCGAGTGTGAGAGAGAGTGTGTGTGAGAGAGCGAATGTGCGAGTGAGAGAGAGTGTGAGAGAGAGAGAATGTGCGACTGTGAGAGAGAGAGTGTGTGAGAGAGAGAATGTGCAAGTGTGAGAGAGAGTGTGTGAGAGAGAGAATGTGCGAGTGTGAGAGAGAGAGTGAGAGAGAGAGAGAATGTGCGAGTGTGAGAGAGAGAGTGTGTGAGAGAGAGAATGTGCGAGTGTGAGAGAGAGAGTGTGTGAGAGAGAATGTGCGAGTGAGACAGTGAGAGAGGGTGAGAGAGAGAATGTGCGAGTGTGAGAGAGAGAGTGTGAGAGAGAGAGACTGTGCGAGTGTGTGAGAGAGAGTGTGTGCGAGAGAGAATGTGTGAGTGTGAGAGAGAGAGTGTGAGAGAGAGAATGTGCGAGTGAGAGAGAGAGAGTGTGTGAGAGAGAGAATGTGCGAGTGTGAGAGAGAGAGTGTGTGAGAGAGAGAATGTGCGAGTGAGAGAGAGAGAGTGTGAGAGAGAAAGAATGTGCGAGTGTGAGAGAGAGAGTGTGTCAGAGAGAGAATGTGCGAGTGAGAGAGAGAGAGTGTGTGAGAGAGAGAATGTGCGAGTGAGAGAGAGAGAGTGTGTGAGAGAGAATGTGCGAGTGAGAGAGTGAGAGTGTGTGAGAGAGAGAGAGTGTGCGAGTGAGAGAGTGAGAGTGTGTGAGAGAGAGAATGTGCGAGTGTGAGAGAGAGAATGTGCGAGTGTGAGAGAGAGAGTGTGTGAGAGAGAGAATATGCGAGTGTGAGAGAGAGAGTGTGTGAGAGAGAGAATGTGCGAGTGAGAGAGTGAGACCGTGTGAGAGAGAGAATGTGCGAGTGTGAGAGAGAGTGTGTGTGAGAGAGCGAATGTGCGAGTGAGAGAGAGTGTGAGAGAGAGAGAATGTGCGACTGTGAGAGAGAGAGTGTGTGAGAGAGAGAATGTGCAAGTGTGAGAGAGAGTGTGTGAGAGAGAGAATGTGCGAGTGTGAGAGAGAGAGTGAGAGAGAGAGAGAATGTGCGAGTGTGAGAGAGAGAGTGTGTGAGAGAGAGAATGTGCGAGTGTGAGAGAGAGAGTGTGTGAGAGAGAATGTGCGAGTGAGACAGTGAGAGAGGGTGAGAGAGAGAATGTGCGAGTGTGAGAGAGAGAGTGTGAGAGAGAGAGACTGTGCGAGTGTGTGAGAGAGAGTGTGTGCGAGAGAGAATGTGTGAGTGTGAGAGAGAGAGTGTGAGAGAGAGAATGTGCGAGTGAGAGAGAGAGAGTGTGTGAGAGAGAGAATGTGCGAGTGTGAGAGAGAGAGTGTGTGAGAGAGAGAATGTGCGAGTGAGAGAGAGAGAGTGTGTGAGAGAAAGAATGTGCGAGTGTGAGAGAGAGAGTGTGTGAGAGAGAGAATGTGCGAGTGAGAGAGAGAGAGTGTGTGAGAGAGAGAATGTGCGAGTGAGAGAGAGAGAGTGTGTGAGAGAGAATGTGCGAGTGAGAGAGTGAGAGTGTGTGAGAGAGAGAGAGTGTGCGAGTGAGAGAGTGAGAGTGTGTGAGAGAGAGAATGTGCGAGTGTGAGAGAGAGAATGTGCGAGTGTGAGAGAGAGAGTGTGTGAGAGAGAGAATATGCGAGTGTGAGAGAGAGAGTGTGTGAGAGAGAGAATGTGCGAGTGAGAGAGTGAGACCGTGTGAGAGAGAGAATGTGCGAGTGTGAGAGAGAGTGTGTGTGAGAGAGCGAATGTGCGAGTGAGAGAGAGTGTGAGAGAGAGAGAATGTGCGAGTGTGAGAGAGAGAGTGTGTGAGAGAGAGAATGTGCAAGTGTGAGAGAGAGTGTGTGAGAGAGAGAATGTGCGAGTGTGAGAGAGAGAGTGAGAGAGAGAGAGAGTGTGCGAGTGTGAGAGAGAGAGTGTGTGAGAGAGAGAATGTGCGAGTGTGAGAGAGAGAGTGTGTGAGAGAGAGAATATGCGAGTGTGAGAGAGAGAGTGTGAGAGAGAGAATGTGCGAGTGTGATAGAGAGAGTGTGAGCGAGAGAGAATGTGCGAGTGTGAGAGAGTGTGTGAGAGAGAGAATGTGCGAGTGAGAGAGTGAGACTGTGTGAGAGAGAGAATGTGCAATTTTGAGAGAGAGTGTGTGTGAGAGAGAGAATGTGCGAGTGAAAGAGAGAGTGTGAGAGAGAGAGAATGTGTGAGTGTGAGAGAGAGTGTGTGAGAGAGAGAATGTGCGAGTGTGAGAGAGAGAGTGTGTGAGAGAGAGAATGTGTGAGTGTGAGAGAGAGAGTGTGAGAGAGAGAATGTGCGAGTGAGAGAGAAAGTGTGAGAGAGAGAATGTGTGAGTTGAGAGAGAGAGTGTGAGAGAGAGAGAATGTGCGAGTGTGAGAGAGAGAGTGTGTGAGAGAGAGAATGTGCGAGTGTGAGAGAGAGAGTGTGTGAGAGAGAATGTGCGAGTGAGACAGTGAGAGTGTGTGAGAGAGAGAGAGTGTGCGAGTGAGAGAGTGAGAGTGTGTGAGAGAGAGAATGTGCGAGTGTGAGAGAGAGAATGTGCGAGTGTGAGAGAGAGAGTGTGTGAGAGAGAGAATATGCGAGTGTGAGAGAGAGAGTGTGTGAGAGAGAGAATGTGCGAGTGAGAGAGTGAGACCGTGTGAGAGAGAGAATGTGCGAGTGTGAGAGAGAGTGTGTGTGAGAGAGCGAATGTGCGAGTGAGAGAGAGTGTGAGAGAGAGAGAATGTGCGAGTGTGAGAGAGAGAGTGTGTGAGAGAGAGAATGTGCAAGTGTGAGAGAGAGTGTGTGAGAGAGAGAATGTGCGAGTGTGAGAGAGAGAGTGAGAGAGAGAGAGAGTGTGCGAGTGTGAGAGAGAGAGTGTGTGAGAGAGAGAATGTGCGAGTGTGAGAGAGAGAGTGTGTGAGAGAGAGAATATGCGAGTGTGAGAGAGAGAGTGTGAGAGAGAGAATGTGCGAGTGTGATAGAGAGAGTGTGAGCGAGAGAGAATGTGCGAGTGTGAGAGAGTGTGTGAGAGAGAGAATGTGCGAGTGAGAGAGTGAGACTGTGTGAGAGAGAGAATGTGCAATTTTGAGAGAGAGTGTGTGTGAGAGAGAGAATGTGCGAGTGAAAGAGAGAGTGTGAGAGAGAGAGAATGTGTGAGTGTGAGAGAGAGTGTGTGAGAGAGAGAATGTGCGAGTGTGAGAGAGAGAGTGTGTGAGAGAGAGAATGTGTGAGTGTGAGAGAGAGAGTGTGAGAGAGAGAATGTGCGAGTGAGAGAGAAAGTGTGAGAGAGAGAATGTGTGAGTTGAGAGAGAGAGTGTGAGAGAGAGAGAATGTGCGAGTGTGAGAGAGAGAGTGTGTGAGAGAGAGAATGTGCGAGTGTGAGAGAGAGAGTGTGTGAGAGAGAATGTGCGAGTGAGACAGTGAGAGAGGGTGAGAGAGAGAATGTGCGAGTGTGAGAGAGAGAGTGTGAGAGAGAGAGACTGTGCGAGTGTGTGAGAGAGAGTGTGTGCGAGAGAGAATGTGTGAGTGTGAGAGAGAGAGTGTGAGAGAGAGAATGTGCGAGTGAGAGAGAGAGAGTGTGTGAGAGAGAGAATGTGCGAGTGAGAGAGAGAGAGTGTGTGAGAGAGAATGTGCGAGTGAGAGAGTGAGAGTGTGTGAGAGAGAGAGAGTGTGCGAGTGAGAGAGTGAGAGTGTGTGAGAGAGAGAATGTGCGAGTGTGAGAGAGAGAATGTGCGAGTGTGAGAGAGAGAGTGTGTGAGAGAGAGAATATGCGAGTGTGAGAGAGAGAGTGTGTGAGAGAGAGAATGTGCGAGTGAGAGAGTGAGACCGTGTGAGAGAGAGAATGTGCGAGTGTGAGAGAGAGTGTGTGTGAGAGAGCGAATGTGCGAGTGAGAGAGAGTGTGAGAGAGAGAGAATGTGCGAGTGTGAGAGAGAGAGTGTGTGAGAGAGAGAATGTGCAAGTGTGAGAGAGAGTGTGTGAGAGAGAGAATGTGCGAGTGTGAGAGAGAGAGTGAGAGAGAGAGAGAATGTGCGAGTGTGAGAGAGAGAGTGTGTGAGAGAGAGAATGTGCGAGTGTGAGAGAGAGAGTGTGTGAGAGAGAATGTGCGAGTGAGACAGTGAGAGAGGGTGAGAGAGAGAATGTGCGAGTGTGAGAGAGAGAGTGTGAGAGAGAGAGACTGTGCGAGTGTGTGAGAGAGAGTGTGTGCGAGAGAGAATGTGTGAGTGTGAGAGAGAGAGTGTGAGAGAGAGAATGTGCGAGTGAGAGAGAGAGAGTGTGTGAGAGAGAGAATGTGCGAGTGTGAGAGAGAGAGTGTGTGAGAGAGAGAATGTGCGAGTGAGAGAGAGAGAGTGTGAGAGAGAAAGAATGTGCGAGTGTGAGAGAGAGAGTGTGTGAGAGAGAGAATGTGCGAGTGAGAGAGAGAGAGTGTGTGAGAGAGAGAATGTGCGAGTGAGAGAGAGAGAGTGTGTGAGAGAGAATGTGCGAGTGAGAGAGTGAGAGTGTGTGAGAGAGAGAGAGTGTGCGAGTGAGAGAGTGAGAGTGTGTGAGAGAGAGAATGTGCGAGTGTGAGAGAGAGAATGTGCGAGTGTGAGAGAGAGAGTGTGTGAGAGAGAAAATATGCGAGTGTGAGAGAGAGAGTGTGTGAGAGAGAGAATGTGCGAGTGAGAGAGTGAGACCGTGTGAGAGAGAGAATGTGCGAGTGTGAGAGAGAGAGTGTGTGAGAGAGAATGTGCGAGTGAGACAGTGAGAGAGGGTGAGAGAGAGAATGTGCGAGTGTGAGAGAGAGAGTGTGAGAAAGAGAGACTGGGCGAGTGTGTGAGAGAGAGTGTGTGCGAGAGAGAATGTGTGAGTGTGAGAGAGAGAGTGTGAGAGAGAGAATGTGCGAGTGAGAGAGAGAGAGTGTGTGAGAGAGAGAATGTGCGAGTGTGAGAGAGAGAGTGTGTGAGAGAGACAATGTGCGAGTGTGAGAGAGAGTATGTGTGAGAGAGTGTGTGAGAGAGAGATGGAGCGTGTGTGAGAGAGAGAGAGAGCGTGTGAGAGAGAGAATGTGCGAGTGTGAGTGAGAGAGAGAGAGTGTGTGAGAGAGACAATGTGCGAGAGAGAGAGAGTGTGTGAGAGGGAGAATGTGAGTGTGAGAGAGTGTGTGGGAGAGAGAGAGAGAGAGAAAGCATGTGAGAGAGCGAGAAAGAGCGTGTGAGAGAATGTGCGAGTGTTAGAGAGAGAGTCTGTGAGAGAGAGAGAGTGTGTGAGAGAGAGAATGTGCGAGTGTGAGAGAGAGAGTGTGAGAGAGAGAGACTGTGCGAGTGTGTGAGAGAGAGTGTGTGCGAGAGAAAATGTGTGAGTGTGAGAGAGAGAGTGTGTGAGAGAGAGAATGTGCGAGTGTGAGAGAGAGAGTGTGTGAGAGAGAGAATGAGCGAGTGAGAGAGAGAGACCGTGTGAGAGAGAGAATGTGCGAGTGTGAGAGAGAGTGTGTGTGAGAGAGCGAATGTGCGAGTGAGAGAGAGTGTGAGAGAGAGAGAATGTGCGAGTGTGAGAGAGAGAGTGTGTGAGAGAGAGACTGTGCAAGTGTGGGAGAGAGTGTGTGAGAGAGAGAATGTGCGAGTGTGAGAGAGAGAGTGAGAGAGAGAGAGAGTGTGCGAGTGTGAGAGAGAGAGTGTGTGAGAGAGAGAATTTGCGAGTGTGAGAGAGAGAGTGTGTGAGAGAGAATGTGCGAGTGAGACAGTGAGAGAGGGTGAGAGAGAGAATGTGCGAGTGTGAGAGAGAGAGTGTGAGAGAGAGAGACTGTGCGAGTGTGTGAGAGAGAGTGTGTGCGAGAGAGAATGTGTGAGTGTGAGAGAGAGAGTGTGAGAGAGAGAATGTGCGAGTGAGAGAGAGAGAGTGTGTGAGAGAGAGAATGTGCGAGTGTGAGAGAGAGAGTGTGTGAGTGAGAGAATGTGCGAGTGAGAGAGAGAGAGTGTGAGAGAGAAAGAATGTGCGAGTGTGAGAGAGAGAGTGTGTGAGAGAGAGAATGTGCGAGTGAGAGAGAGAGAGTGTGTAAGAGAGAGAATGTGCGAGTGAGAGAGAGAGAGTGTGTGAGAGAGAATGTGCGAGTGAGAGAGTGAGAGTGTGTGAGAGAGAGAATGTGCGAGTGTGAGAGAGAGAATGTGCGAAGTGAGAGAGAGAGAGAGTGTGAGAGAGAATGTGTGAGTGTGAGAGAGAGAGTGTGAGAGAGAGAATGCGCGAGTGAGAGAGAGAGAGTGTGTGAGAGAGAGAATGTGCGAGTGTGAGAGAGAGAGTGTGTGAGAGAGAGAATGTGCGAGTGAGAGAGAGAGAGAGTGTGAGAGAGAAAGAATGTGCGAGTGTGAGAGAGAGAGTGTGAGAGAGGGAATGTGCGAGTGAGAGAGTGAGAGTGTGTAAGAGAGAGAATGTGCGAGTGTGAGAGAGAGAATGTGCGATTGAGAGAGAGAGTGTGTGAGAGAGAGAATGTGCGAGTGAGAGAGTGAGAGTGTGTGAGAGAGAGAATGTGCGAGTGTGAGAGAGAGAATGTGCGAGTGAGAGAGTGAGAGTGTGTGAGAGAGAATGCGCGAGTGTGAGAGAGAGAAAGTCCGAGTGTGAGAGAGATTGTGAGAGAGAGAGTGTGAGAGAGAGAATGTGCGAGTGAGAGAGAGAGTGTGTGAGAGAGAATGTGCGAGTGAGAGAGTGAGAGTGTGTGAGAGAGAGAATGTGCGAGTGTGAGAGAGAGAATGTGCGAGTGTGAGAGAGAGCGTGTGAGAGAGAGAATGTGCGAGTGTGAGAGAGAGAGAGTGTGTGATAGAGAGAGAATGTGCGAGTGTGAGAGTGAGAGAGTGTGTGTGAGAGAGAGAATGTGCAAGTGAGAGAGAGAGAGAGAGAATGTGTGAAAGAATGTGCGAGTGTGAGAGAGAGAGAGTGTGTGAGAGAGAGAATGTGTGAGTGTGAGAAAGAGTGTGTGAGAGAGAGAATGTGCGAATGTGAGAGAGAGAGAGAGTGTGTGAAAGAGAGAATGTGCGAGTGTGAGAGAGAGTGTGTGAGAGAGAGAATGAGAGAGAGAGAATGTGCAAGTGTGTGAGAGAGAGTGTGTGAGAGAGAGAATGTGTGAGTGTGAGAGAGAGAGAGTATGTGAGAGAAAGAATGTGCGAGCGTGAGAGAGATTGTGCGAGTGAGAGAGTGAGAGAGAGAGAGTGTGTGAGAGAGAGAGAATGTGCGAGTGTGAGAGAGATTGTGTGAGTGAGAGAGTGAGAGAGAGAGTGTGTGAGAGAGAGAGAATGTGCGAGTGTGAGAGAGAGTGTGTGAGAGAGAGAATGTGTGAGTGAGAGAGTGAGAGAGAGAGTGTGTGAGAGAGAGAATGTGCGAGTGTGAGAGAGACTGTGTGAGAGAGAGAATGTGCGAGTGTGTGAGAGAGAGAGAATGTGCGAGTGAGAGAGAGAGTGTGTGAGAGAGAGAGAGAATGTGCGAGTGTGAGAGAGAGTGTGTGAGAGAGAGAGAATGTGTGAGTGTGAGAGAGAGACAATGTGCGAGTGTGAGAGAGAGAATGTGCGAGTGTGAGAGAGAGTGTGATAGAGAGAATGTGAGAGAGGGAGAATGCGCGAGTGTGAGAGAGAGCATGAGAGAGAGAATGTGCGAGTGTGAGAGAGAGTGTGTGAAAGAGAGAATGTGAGAGTGTGTGAGAGAGAGAATGTGCGAGTGTGAGAGAGAGAGTGTGTGTGAGAGAGAGAATGTGCGAGTGTGAGAGAGAGTTTGTGAGAGAGAGAGAATGTGCGAGTGTGAGAGAGAGAATGTGCGAGTGTGAGAGAGAGTGTGAGAGAGAGAATGTGAGAGAGAGAGAATGTGCGAATGTGAGAGAGAGCGTGTGAGAGAGTGTGTGTGAGAGAGAGAATGTGCAAGTGAGAGAGAGAGAGAGTGTGAGAGAGAGAATGTGCGAGTGTGAGATAGAGAGAGAGTGTGTGAGAGAGAGAATGTGCAAGTGAAAGAGAGAGAGAATGTGTGAGAGAATGTGCGAGTGTGAGAGAGAGAGAGAGAGTGTGTGAGAGAGAGAATGTGTGAGTGTGAGAAAGTTTGTGTGAGAGAGAGAATGTGCGAGTGTGAGAGAGAGAGAGTGTGTGAGAGAGAGAAAGTGCGAGTGTGAGAGAGAGTGAGAGAGAGAGAATGTGAGAGAGAGAATGTGCGAGTGTGTGAGAGAGAGTGTGTGAGAGAGAGAATGTGTGAGTGTGAGAGAGAGAGAGTGCGTGAGAGAAAGAATGTGCGAGTGTGAGAGAGAGTGTGTGAGAGAGAGAATGTGCGAGTGAGAGAGAGAGAGAGAGTGTGTGAGACAGAGAGAATGTGCGAGTGTGAGAGAGAGTGTGTGAGAGAGAGAATGTGCGAGTGTGTGAGAGAGAGAATGTGCGAGTGAGAGAGTGAGAGAGAGAGAGTGTGTGAGAGAGAGAGAATGTGTGAGTATGAGAGAGAGTGTGTGAGAGAGAGAATGAGCAAATACAAATGAGCACAATGTTTGGAAAGAGATTTTTCCAAAGTATTTGGAGCTGTCTTTTCACTTGTTAGCAACAGCATTTTAAATCCCGTTACAAACGTTTCTCGTTGGATCCGTGTACGGATAATCGAGAGTTGCCTGTACATAACAAATACATTTTAAAAAAATACATATTTAAAACTAATTAAAATATTATTTAATTAAACATTGTAACAAAAATTTAATTTTTTGTAAAATAAATTTAAATGTTTAAAAGGAGCTAAAAATAAATGTTTAAATAATTAAAATTTTTTTTTCATGCCATTTTTAAATTTTATAGGCCTCATGCTGGTTTTTCCCAGGCGTGAGCATTTTACGGGCATTCACTGGGCAGTGTTTGGGCAAAGATCCCGAACTCTCCTTTCCCGAGGGTGCGTACGATCTTGGATTCTTGATGGGTCGAAAGTTTCCGGATTTTTGCGTCGTGCGTTTCGCCCGCGAGAACCTGGAACACGCGCAGCCCTTACAGGTGCATACGCATCTCACACATAGCGGCCACAAAATACGGGCCTCGACGTTCAAGAGTAGATTTTAGTAGCCTTGAAGTTCGATGAAGCTGCACCTGTCTGCCGACCTGAAACCGGCCCCAGAGAGCTCAATATGGAGGGCGATGTGCACGCGCTCTGCGCCGGAAGTGCATTGCCGCCATATTGGTCAAGGCATCAAGGGTCTGGACCTGAAACAGGCCTAAGGCCCTGTGCATGTAAAAAGAAAGTTAAGTCTCGTTAAATCCCACAATAAAAAGTGGGCTGAATTTTCAAGAGAATATTTGCAGTGATCGTGACTTCTTCACACAGAAACAGAGGAGCCAAATGATGTTCAGTAAATTCTCTCATCTGACTTTATGAAAGGACAGATATTCGCTATCTCATTCTACTACATGTAGTTGACCCTGCTACAAAGCCTCGAGCTGATCAAATAGCCAACAGATAAGTGATCGAAACAAGAAGCAGATTCCAAAAGAAGAATCTTTACTTTTAGAAAGAAAAGAAAGACTTGCATTTATATAGCGCCTTTCAAGACCACCGGACGTCCCAAAGCGCTTTACAGCCAATGAAGTATAGTCGCTGTTGTAATGTATGGAAAGCAGCAGCCAATTTGCGCACAGCAAGCTCCCACAAACAATAATGTGATAATGACCCGATAATCTGTTTTAGTGATGTTGATTGAGGGATAAATATTGGCCCCAGGATACCGGGGATAACTCCCCTGCTCTTCTTCAAAATACTATCATGGAATCTATTACATCCACCTGAGAGAGCAGACGGGGCCTCGGGTTTAACATCTCACCGGAAAGACGGCACCTCCGACAGTGCTGCACTCCCTCAGCACTGCACTGGGAGTGTCAGCCTAGATTTTTGTGCTCAAGCCTCTGGAGTGGGGCTTAAACCCACAACCTTCTGACTCAGAGGTGAGTGTGCTGCCCACTGAGCCACAGCTGACACTTGCAAACAAGGCGCCTGTTTGATGCCTCCTTTACCAATTTGGTTTGCTTTTGAATGCAGCCAGCGTCTGTCCAGCTGTGTTCAGGGGAACCGGGTCTACTTGTGGCCGAACCGCCCAATTGTGGAGAAAAGTATAATTCCGCAACCGTATTGAGAGCAGTTGAAAGGTGAACGAGAGATTCACTGGATGCTTGCTCAGCTCACTGGACACAATGGCTCCTTTACATCTTCATACATTGTACAAATCCCCTGGGAGGACAGACGCACCAACATTAGTGCCCTCGACCAGGCCAACATCCCCAGCATCGAAGCACTGACCACACTCGACCAGCTCCGTTGGGCGGGCCACATTGTCCGCATGCCTGACATGAGACTCCCAAAGCAAACGCTCGACTTGGAACTCCTTCACGGCAAACGAGCCAGAGGTGGGCAGAGGAAACGTTTCAAGGACACCCTCAAAGCCTCCCTGATAAAGTGCAACATCCTCACCGACACCTGGGAGTCTCTGACCAAAGACCGCCCTAAGTGGAGGAAGTGCATCCGGGAGGGCGCTGAGCACCTCGAGTCTCGTCACCGAGAGCATGCAGAAACCAAGCGCAGGCAGCGGAAGGAGCGTGCGGCAAACCAGACTCCCCACCCACCCTTTCCCTCAACCACTGTCTGTCCCACCTGTGACAGAGACTGTAATTCCCGTATTGGACTGTTCAGTCACCTGATAACTCACTTTTAGAGTGGAAGCAAGTCTTCCTCGATTCCAAGGAACTGCCTATGATGATGGTGATGATTTATACATTGTAATCGCGTTTCACAAGTACTTCCCACCTTTGGACAATGTGCTGAGTTTTCGTTTCGTGGAAGAGAAAAACCATGTACTGAAAACAATATTAGAACTCCGACCCATTCAGTTTTATAGGCCAATTTGAGAATTGCAGCAAAAAGCAAAGTCAATGCAATGATTATGGATTTAATTTGTGGTAAAAAAAACTTGTTTCTTCACTGAAGAGAACCATGAATGAAAAAAACTAGGCTAAACCTGGGCACATTCATCGTGAATGTATAATAATTATTACTTAAATCTAAACCATCATCATCATAGGCAGTCCCTCGAAATCGAGGAACACTTGCTTCCATTCTAAAAGTGAGTTTTCAGGTGACTGTACCGTCCAATACAGGGATTACAGTCTCTGTCACAGGTGGGACAGACAGTGGTTGAGGGAAGGGGAGGGTGGGACAGGTTTGCCGCACGCTCCTTCCGCTGCCTGCGCTAGTTTTCTGCATGCTCTCGGCGACGAGACTCGAGGTGCTCAGCGCCCTCAAACCAATAGACAAGGAACAGCTCTGTGGCCCAATCACTGGATCAATCCACGATTAAACATTTGCCGAAACGTTAGAGAAGCGTGCATGAACTCCAATCGGGTGAACTCATATGAAAATTCAACCCCAAAATTCTTCATATACTCATACAGCACAGAAGGAGGCCTTTCGGACACATTGCGTCTTTGAATGAACGATCCAATTAGCCCCACTCTCCTGCTCTTTCCCCACAGCCCGGCAAATTGATTAAAGATAACAAAAAATATTGGGGCAGAAGTCCAGGTCACTGCAGGCGGGCACAATGACCGCATGCACCCAAAGAGGCCCCACAAGTGTTGGCTCTCGCCACGCAATGCGCCGAAATCCAGCACTTGCGGACTGTCAAAATGTCTTTTGATCGATCCAATGCATTCCCGGGAGAAGGACATTAGCGGAAGGGGAGATTTGGGCTATTTGCCCAACACCTGCCCAGTGAATGCCCTTCAAACTCATACGCCCGGTACAAGTGAGACCTGCTTTTACCAGCGTCAGAGTTTTAAAAGCTAGAAAAATTAGATTTGATCGATAATTTTTATATTAAAAACCCTGTACGTTATTAAAAAAAAAAATCAAAAAAAGACATTTCTGTTTAAAACATTTAATTAAATTCAATTTCAATTAATTTTAAATCTGTGAAGTGTTTTTCTTATTTATTTAAAATGTTTGTGTGCTTTTGGGGGTCATCATCGGCAGTTTCTCGGAATCGAGGAAGACTTGCTTCCACTCTAAAAGTGAGTTCCCAGGTGACTGAACAGTGCAATACGGGAATTACAGTCTCTGTCACAGGTGGGACAGACAGTGGTTGAAGGAAAGGGAGGGTGAGGCTGGTTTGCCGCACACTCCTTCCGCTGCCTGCGCTTGGTTTCTGTATGCTCTCGGCGACGAGACTCGAGGTGCTCAGCGCCCTCCCGGATGCACCTCCTCCACTTAGGGCAGTCTTTGGCCAGGGTCTCCCAGGTGTCGGTGGGGGTGTTGCAGTTTATCAGGGAGGCTTTGAGGGTGTCCTTGAAATGTTTCCGCTGTCCACCTGGGGCTCGCTTGCCGTGTCGGGATTCCGAGTAGAGCGCTTGCTTTGGGAGTCTTGTGTCAGGCATGCGGACAATGTGACCCGCCCAACGGAGCTGATCAAGTGTGGTCAGTGTTTCAATGCTGGGGATGTTGGCCTGGTCGAGGACACTAATGTTGATGCGTCTGTCCTCCCAGGGGATTTGCAGGATCTTGCGGAGACAGCATTGGTGGTATTTCTCCAGCGACTTGAGGTGTGTACTGTACGTGGTCCATGTCTCTGAGCCATACAGGAGGGCGGGTATTACTACAGCTTCTAACTTGCCCGCCAGGTCTTGTCCACTTGCCATATGCCCATCAGCCTCTACTCTTTTACCAGGTCCTTTCTAACTGTCTTTGGCCAGTGTGGATTATTGTGTACACATGCCTCCATTGATTTCCCGATTAGAGCTAACTTGAAAAAAGGAGCCTTTAATTGGATAACCTTGAGCTTGGTGGCAGATTTGAGGGCCTGATCTTTGAACACTCTTTTCTTCAGCAGCTGAAGGCTGCGCTGGCGCACTCGAGGCGGCATTGTATCTTGTCGCCGATAGTAGGCTCCCGAGGTTTGGAAAGTGGTCCACGCTGTCCAGGGCCCATTCACAAAACTGGTGATCTCCGTACAAACAGAACCCACCATTTACAGTGAATGGGGAGACGCCATTTTCATGAGTCGATCCGGCCCATGTGAACCCAGACTGCACACACGCTCCTGGAATACGTGGCCCCTACGCTGGACCGTGCATGGAGGCCTTGGACCGCAAGACTACGTTCCTCCTGGACCACCGGGTACGGGAAGCCTCCGGCCCACAACTTTTGGCCCATTATAATTTTTAAGCATAATCCATGGCTAGGGTATTAATATCTGGAGTATTAATATCTTCCATGACATGGTATGGACACTCCAGGAGAATGGGTGGACACCTGGAGCAATGCTCTATGGCGAATGATGAATAGTGCTAGGGACAATTTGGCTAAAATATCCCACGGCACTATTTTGAAGAAGAGCAGGGGAGTTATCCTTGGTGTCCTGGGGCCAATATTTATCCCTCAATCTATATAACAAAAACAGATTACCTGGTCATCATCACATTGCTGTTTGTGCGCAGATAACCGCGTTTCCTACATTACAACAGTGACTACACTTCAAAAAGTACTTCATTGGCTGTAAAGCGCTTTGAGACGTCCAGTGGTCGTGAATGGCGCTATAGAATTGCAAGTCTTTCTTTCTTTATTTGATTTAGGCAGTCAAAGTTTTATCGTTTGGTTTAACGTCTGTTATATATGCAAGCACTCTAGTAATGACTCCACGAGGCAGGGTACTGTAATTGAACTGCTGTGACCTTAGTTCGTTTATTGTACTCCTTGCGTGAGGACACAATGAGGTGAGCTCCCTTTTATACCTGGTTACCTGCAGTGTACAGGTGACCCTTAGGTCTCCACCAGTAGCACCCTCTGGTGGTACAGGTATGGTGTGTACAGTGTGAGGATACATTCAGTGGTCTAGTGTTACGTACATACATTATACATACACAACAACGTCCATGACGGGCAAACACATTGGGACACCCTGAAGTCATGAAAGGCGCTACAGGAAGGTAGATTTTTCTTTCTTTTTCAACAAGCAAAACAAGTACTTAGCAAAACTGTAGAAAGAACAATATTGAGGAGAGCAGCATCGGCTTGTGGGGAGGGCGGGGGGAGGGTGGGAGGGTTAGCAATCAGGCCACCTGCCCAGGGTCCCCAGTAGGGTAAGCTAGATCCTAGGCGTGAGTGTGGAAGGCAGGAGAGATGGAGGCCCAAGGCTTGACCTCTGTCTCCGACAGTCTAACGCCGGCACTGTGGCGTGGGAAGAGGCGGCAGCCACAGTGAAGTGGGATGCCTTGACTGCGGAGTTAGAAGACAGGGCAACGTGGAGGCGAAGGTGGGAGTTGGAGCACGTCAAGTACTGACAGCCACACAGAGGACCAAACGTCTGGCGAGTACAGTTCCAGGGAAAGTAAACCATCAGCGAGTTTGGTGGATAATTTGACAATTGAAAGGCAGCGGGGGCG